>NW_027496135.1:0-15849 GCF_021521415.1 Bidens hawaiensis
ACAATCAGGTTGTGACATAGCATCTTTGTAGGAGATCGGTTCATCCGAATCGACCAAGTAGCAATCATCCACAAGAAATCCATATTTCTTGGGTGGTCGACTAATCCTATTAGATCTGCGAGCAACGTGTGTATGATCAACCATTTGATCATCTTCAACATCCTCGTGTTGAAAGCTAGTATCGACCAACTGTGTATCATCCAGTGATTCTTGAACCTCTTCAAGTTCCACTCTCTTTTCACTAGGTCCTTCCATAAGGAACCTAGTTTCTAAGAAGTATCCTTTGCGTGAAACAAACACCTTTTGTTCACTAGGATCATAGAATATATATCCTATATCATCCTTTGGGTATCCTATGAAGATACACCTGATGGATCGAGCCTCAAGCTTATTTGGGGTGTCACGTTTAACATAAACTATGCATCCCCATACCCTTAAATATGAAAAGGATGGAACCTTTCCATGCCACACTTCATAGGGTATTCGATCCACCTTTTTGGTCGGGGCCATATTCAAAATACGAGCCGCTGTGAGTAGCGCATATCCCCAAAATGATGGCGGTAGTGAGCTTCGTGCCATCATTGATCGAACCATGTCCAACAGTGTTCGATTCCTCCTCTCGGATACTCCGTTATGTTGAGGAGTTCCAGGAGGAGTGAGCTGTGAAATAATTCCACAATCTCTAAGATGACTTTGAAAAGCATCACTTAGGTATTCGCCTCCTCTATCGGAGCGGAGTACCTTGATTGTTCGGTCGAGCTGATTTTGTACTTCATTTTGAAATTCTTTGAACATTTCAAAGGCTTCATGTTTGTGTTTCATTAGATAAACATACCCATATCGACTAAAATCGTCGGTAAAGGTAATGAAGTACCTTTCACTATTCCTACTAGTTGGCTTGAAAGGTCCGCATACATCCGTATGTATGATACCTAACAAATCCTTAGCCCTTTCATTTGTACCTTTGAAAGGCTCTTTGGTCATCTTGCCTTGAATACAAGATTCACACTCATCAAACGAACCTAACTCGTTTGTTTTCAAAAGACCTTTCTTTTGGAGAGTATTTATACGATTCTTGTTTATGTGTCCAAGGCGACAATGCCAAATGTAGGAATCACTCAAATCCTTTTTGAGTCTTTTAGTAGAGGTTTGATATAATGAGCTATTTAAGGTATTATCATGAACCAATTCATAAATACCGTTGTTTGGTACAGCTTTAAAATAAAAGATACCATTAGATGATACATGCATTTCTGATCTTACAAATTTAAAATCAAAATTACATTGTCTAAGAAGGTGCACAGAAATAATGTTCCTAGTCAAACTAGGAGCATACAAAACATTTCTCAAAACAACTTCCAAACCACTTGGAAGCGATAAAGTGAAGTCTCCTCTAGCGACCACGTGCACCCTTGCACCGTTGCCCATGAAAAGATTCACTTCGCCCTTCTTTAAGTCTTCATTCTTTTTGAACCCCTGCAACCAATTGCAAATATGAGTTCCACATCCGGTATCCAATACCCATGTGTTAGAAGAAATAAGATTTAGCTCAACATTAATCATAAAGACATTACCCGAGGTATGCGCCGCATTCCTCTTGTCTTTTAGCTCTTTTAGGTAGACCGGGCAATTGCGTTTCCAGTGTCCGGTCTCCCCACAACCAAAACAAGGATCATCCTTATGACCCCTCGGTTCCATAACCTTTTGTTTCTTTGCCATAACCGGTGATTTGCCCTTACCCTTAAGATGCACAGGAGGACCCTTTCTTTTGGCTACCTTAGCCTTAAGATTGGGTTGAGATCGATTCTTGGATCTACCTTCATTGATCGCAAACATGGGTAAAACCCTTTTGCCCATGCTCGCCTCGGCTGTTTTAAGCATTGAGTGAAGTTCTCCAATGGTTTTGTCCCACCCGTTCATGTTATAATTTAACACGAATGTGTCGAACCTTTTCGACAAAGAGTTAAGGATCAAATCCGTTGCTAACTCTTTTGAGATGGGACAATTGAGCTTGGCGAGGCGATCAATGTAACTTTTCATCTTAAGTACATAAGTTGAAACTGGTTGATTATCATCCATTCTACATGCATGCAAGGCTCGAACCGTTTCGAACCTTTCAACTCTTGATTGCTTAAGGAACATTTCCTTAAGTTGAGTAATCATGTCGTACGCATTATGGTTTTCGAAATCTTTTTGGATTTCGGGAACCATAGTCGCCAACATGAGGCATGACACTTGAATGGAATCTTCCGTGAGTTTGACCCAATTCATATATTCGACCTCACTACCCTCTTCCGGTTCTTCGGGGATAGGTGTTTCCAAAACATGATATAATTTTTCTTGTTTTAGAACTATCCTTAAATTTCGGAACCAATCCGAAAAGTTATTGTGGTTAAGACGGTCTTTAGCGAGAATAGATCGGAGAGAGACATTTTGGACGTTAGGGATTATGTTGTCGTCGACGTGTGCGGCCATCTGCAGAATTTTAATTAAGTTCATTTTAGTGTTTTACCTTTTTAATTATTAATACCCTTTTATATATATACCAAATATAATTAATAATTAAAATCTAGAATCCAACGATAAACCCGACTCCGGTTAGGTGACCTTTTTCCCATTGTCGGTTTATCAAGGTAGTTATTCATAACAATTGCAAACCCTTTTGCAACTTCTAGAGTTTATGGGACCGGTTCGAAATCATATTTCGTGTCGGCATGCTTATCCCATCAACACCTATTAGACCCCATGCTTGGGTGACCCTCTTCACATGGTTCTAATTTAAGTCGTCCTACTTGTATCAACTTGTAATATTAACATACAAACGGTTAGGTGACCTTTTTCCCATTTATATGCCAATATTACCTCAACATATTAATTTACTCTACGCGGTTAGGTGACCTTTTTCCCACTAAGAGCTTACTAATATGTTAAGCGTTATACAAAAGGATGGTGTTTAACTTATTATCCTTAATTTTAAAAGGGATTTTTAGTTTTAATAATTCTAGTTGTAAAACTTTAAATCATGTTCTAACATGCATTTAGTAACATGATATTTTGAAACCATTTTCAAAATTCTAATTTATAATAAAGTCATTTTATTATGGGCGTGAGACGGCTAGTTAATAAATCCATTTTATTAAACTATGTGTCACGTAATTACCGATAATTATTAGAACCCGTTTTATGCTTTGTTAATTAATTCTATGTGACGAAGTTGATATCCTAATATCTAACAACCACACAATCAAACAATCAATTAATTAACAAGCATACACAATTATACTAGACACGAGCCACTAAGTTAGACCACACTTGTTAGCCGAAACAAGTGTGTATCTTAGGTCCGATCCTAAGGGACACATGACACATGGATGTTGTAGCTCCCACTCGATCCCGCATCCAAATGCTTCGAGCATCTTCTTCAACCCCGTTGTGATCCACTGGGCTTGAACTTGGGCCTTAGCTTCCATAAGCTTCCATTTGGGCTCAATTGGTGGGCTTAGGTCCTTTTGGGCTTGAATCCCTTAATGGGCTTGTGAGACCCATTATCACCATACCCGGCCCAATTAGGCCCAAACTTCCAATTTTGCAATCTTCTTTATTTTACAAAACAAATGTCCTAATACATTTTTCTATAAAATAAAGATATTACAAATAACCTATTTATTACATACCCATATGAATAAATAATTACAAAATTACAAAATTGCCCCTAATTAATTATTACAAACCGAAACTTGAATAATTAACTACAATCACAA
The DNA here is from genome assembly GCF_021521415.1 of Bidens hawaiensis. Lineage (NCBI taxonomy): Eukaryota > Viridiplantae > Streptophyta > Magnoliopsida > Asterales > Asteraceae > Bidens > Bidens hawaiensis. The sequence continues at coordinate 3,762 of NW_027496135.1, forward strand.
CATCAACCACAAACAAACATCCACTTGGTCTACGGCTCGGTCTAGTATTAACAAACATAACCCGTTATGTTTTAGGAACCCGTTCCAAAACCCCTTGACTTTATTGGGCCTAGCCCAACCCAATTTGGGCTTGACCCAATAACATGATCATGGGCTTCGGCCCACATGTGCAAAACACATGGGCTTCGGCCCAATTAAAAAACTCACGGGCTTCGGCCCATTTAACCAAAAATGGGCTTCGGCCCATATAGCTTTTTCCCTTTTATGTCCGGTTAGCCCAATAACCATATCCAAGTGGGCTTCGGCCCAAAATCACCCGATTTGGGCTTCGGCCCATATACTCGGTTTTATTTTTTTTTATTTTTTTTTTTTTTGAACAAAGCCAAAAACAATAACAAGATTAAATACAAAGAAAAATTCATGCATGTTAATTTTTTTGTATAAAATCTTTCAAGGGGAAAAAAATAAAACCGAGAACCCGAAGCTTAGTTTCCCGTATCCCGGCTCTGATACCATTTGTTGGGTTTCTATGGATATTTTAAACATAGTTAACCATTTAACTAGTCATACTAAAGGCGGAAGCGTGATATTTACAAACTAAACATATCTATCCATATGTTTATATATGTATATCTTACAAGTTTATATAAGATATGTTCATGAACAACCTAGTTCATTCAAGTATTAAGATTACCAATAATCTATTTATTAGAAACCCGAAGCAAGGATCAAATGATACGGAAAAGCTAAACTATCAAAGCTATAAACACTTACATTCTTAACCCTTTAAGATTGTAGTAGATGGTTGAAGAAGATGATGATGTGAATGTTAGACTTTCAAAGGAAAACCCTCAAACGGAATATACCCCGAGCCTCCAACACACACCGAGCTATGTTAGGAAGCTTAAACACCAAAAACCGAGACCCGAGCCTTCCTTTTCTTCCTTGGCCGTAAACAAGAAGAAAGAAAAGAGAAAGAGTTGTGTGTTTTTGGTTACTTGAAAGTCCTTTTCTAATAATGTATCTTGATCATTATATTCTTAACATCATGCATAAAACAATAGCCATGGTGTTAGGTATTTGATCATGTATCCCATACCAAATACATGACATGATTTGACCAAGACAATGGGGTGTGGGGCCCACCCTAAAACCGGCCCCAATATGTATTTATTATTTTTTTTTTTTTTTATTTATTTTATACTTTATAAAATATATAAACACCCCATCTTTTATAAACCATTTTATAAAAGAATACATAGTTAAATAATCATTCCAATAATAATTATTTGAATAAATAAATTAACCAATTAATTTATTTAACACTTTCAAGTAAATATTCAGAAACCCGATTTTCTGAATGTGTCGTGTTCTGTATTTGTCTTATAGATCTTATCTTAACAAATACATAATTGGTGTGTGTCTAACTCGTTATTGGGTATGACCCGACTTGGATCAAACACGGCTAGCCACATTAACCTAATTATGTGTCTCGGGCATACGGTATTCCAACAGAATATGCATTGCCCTGCTTGCGGTGCGCGCATATAATGTATATATGTGTGAACCCTCGGGTGGGCAAAAGTAAAATTGCACTAATTTTGACGTTATTTTACTAATTTTGTGAAAATAACGTTAAAAGTGATGGAAGGTTAATCAGGCATCATGTGGTGGCGTTGATAGCCGAAAGACAAGGGTACATGCACCAATCAGCCGGCGTCCCGATGATTGAGTGCTATGTGCCTTATGTAATATGTCCAAGGCTTGATGCAAAACTACTATCGAGCCGGGGGTCTCACCGGAAGCAGCCTCTCTATCCCCATGGGGTAGAGGTAAGGCTGTCTACATCTTACCCTCCTCAGACCCTACCATAGCTTTGCTATTGGTGGGATATACTGAGTACGATGATGATGATGATGATGATGACCATGAATATGCATCCAGTGTTTGGTGGTGTTTTGATCAAATCTAATTAGTTTTCTATATATGTATTTGGTTGCAGAATTTGAACGAGTCAATAGACAATGTTGTACTTCAAGAACTCTTCAAACCGTTTGGCAACATTTTGTCGTGCAAAGTGGTCACGCATGAAGATGGTAAGAGCAAAGGTTACGGTTTTGTTCAGTTTGAATCTGAACAATGTGCGAATGCTGCTATTGAGAAACTCAATGGGACCGACGTTGGCGACAAGCAGATGTAGGTCATATTTTATAAATCCTTATATATTTAGTCTATATTATTAATCATATGGTGCATGAATTGTTGTTTAATTCTACTTTATATTATTATTTTCTGACAGATATGTTGGGAAGTTCGTAAAGAAGAGTGACCGCGCGCTACCTGATCTTGATATCAAGTACACCAATCTGTACATCAAGAATCTCGAATCAGATCTGACAGAAGAAATCCTTGAGAATAGCTTTGCAAAGTTTGGGAAAATTGTTAGTTTAGTCATCGCAAGAGATGAAAATGGACTTTCAAAGGGATTTGGCTTTGTCAATTATGAAAGCCCAGATGATGCACGCAAGGCAGTCGAAGATATGAACGGATTGAACCTTGGTATGCTATTTACTTATATTATATATTGCGAGGATTTTATGTATTTAATCATCAAGTTTTCACTTTTTTATCATGTTTTTTACTTGAATCTGTCTTAATGCAGGCTCAAAGATGTTATATGTTGCCAGGGCTCAGAAAAAAGCCGAGAGAGTACAGATTTTGAGACGTTGGTATGAAGACATTAAGAAAGATCAAATGATGAAATACCAGGTGTCTATCTTTTACAGATATTTTGTATAGATATCCATGACCCATTTATGTTTATCATGTTATCATAATCGGTGTACTTATTGCATATCACGCATAAATATCTAAACCTTTTAATGGTATCAAAGCCATATAGGCGCGATACTCTTTTTCTATCTATAAACCTTAATTCTAATGTTTTTTGAATGTGTTTTTTCTTCTTATTTTAGGGTTCTAATGTCTATGTAAAGAATATCGCTGACGATGTCACAGAGAGCGAGCTGCAACAGCATTTCAGTCAATGTGGGACCATTACATCCACCAAGTTAATGTGTGATGATAAGGGAATTAACAAAGGTTTCGGGTTTGTGTGCTTCTCCTCACCAGAGGAGGCGAACAAGGCCGTGAATACCTTACATGGTTAGTTGCATTCTTGATATTATGTTTCGGTTTCTTAATGATGCAAACATTTTGTTTATTACTATATTTCTTTAACATTGTACAGGATTCATGTTCCATCAAAAGCCTTTGTATGTAGCCATTGCTCAAAGGAAAGAAGAGAGGCAAGCACAGTTGCAGATTCACTATGCAAATTATATGGCTGGATATGCAGGCCCATCTTCGGTTTTCCCTGGAGTTTATCCTTCTTATTACTATACCACCCCTTCTGGTGCCATTTCACAAGTGCCTAGGTTAATGTATCAGCCTATGGCCATGAGGCCCGCGTGGAGGGCTAATGGTTTTGCACCTGCAGCAAGGCCCGGTTTTCAGCCTTCAATGCCTGCATTTGTAAGTTTTTTAGATTTTGTTGAAAGATTGAACTAATTTGTGTTTGGAGGTTATATGATCAATTTTTGTATTCTTTTCATTTAGGTTTCCAATGCACCAAGACCGTTTAGACAAAATCGAGGAAGGATGCAGCCGGCGCAGGGTGGTGGTCATGTTGTTCCATATGTGTCAAATGCTCAATTTACTCAGTCATCATCAAAGGACTGGTCTAACAACCCGCAGGTTTGATACTTAGATTCACTTGCTAACTTATATGATTTTTAATTAGTTGATACTGGCTTTGATTAAGTGTCTTAATTGACCGTTCGTTAATAAATCTGATTTCCTTAACCTTTAGTTATACACGACTATTGTCTTGTGCCAAGTGCTCATATTAATATATTTTTTCAATGACATTGCATGAGTATCTCACTAATAAGTATGATTTATTAATGAATAATGATTATCTTGAAGATTTTATTTAGAACTTTCCATTTTATAAAATGATTTCCTTCATGATATATGATGAAGCATCTTAAAGAAAATGTGTCAACTTGTCTGCATAGTAAGTATATATTGTTACAGCACCCTTATGGTAACTTTGAGTTTTTTATTTAATTGTTGATTTCTATTGGCTACAAATGTTATTGCTACTTGCTTGATGCTTATTATTTACAAAGTTTTATATTTGGTTTGTTTTGCTAATTCATGTGGTGGGCAAATGTTGCAGTGGGTGGCAGAAGTTAAGTATGTGCCAAGTGGACGTGCTCGTAATGCTGGTAACAAAGGAATTGCTTCATCGAACACTGGTGGAACAGTGGGCGAGAGATCAGAGATGTTGAGTAGTAACATGCTTTCTGCTGCTTCTCCCGAGACTCAAAAGCAGATTCTAGGCGAACGTCTATTTCCCCTAGTGAACGAACTCAAGGTATCCAAATTGATTATGGTGTTTGTTAAATGCAAATAATCAGAATATGGTGCATTTTAAATTATTAGTTTGTTTTAGTCTGAAATGTATTAATGGTATTTGTTTTTGTCGTTTTGATTTTAGCCTGATCACGCTGCCAAGATTACTGGAATGTTGCTAGAGATGGACAATACCGAGCTGGTTTTGTTGTTGGAATCACCGGAGGCTTTGGCTAAGAAAGTGGAGGAAGCTGTGGAGGTACTAGTGAAGGTCTCGAAGACCAAAGTGTCCACCAGTGCGCAAGAGTCATTGCAACCGAGTATCTTGGCTGCTGGTGTTGCAGTCAACTGAGACAGACAGAAAGTAGACGGTGATCATGAGACTAGAAACTTCACAATTAGCAACTTATTTTAGTAGTAATCGTTTACTTAATTATAAAACTTATTAGTCTTTTGTGTTTTGGAGTTTCCCTTGTTGTTTTGAACATCTTCGTTGCAGTTTATGTAGTTAAAGATTTTTAGATTTGTTGTGTGGTTTATCTTTTTCATTTTGTTTTAATCTTTGAGCTTATGCTGAAATTAATTGGTAATTGCTAAGGTTGAGTTGGATTCGGGTTGGACTAAGTTACTAGATACCCGATTTGGGACTAACTCAGTTTGGCTCTTGGTCTTTATTTTGGAGTGAATTCGGGTTTGGTTTGGGTAAAAACCGAAATATTAAACATCTTAGCATGAAAAGTTTTCATTTGAGCATGGCCCGATCGACTGGGTTCGGGCCCCACCATATTTTGGTCTATTCTTTTGTTTTGATTTGAAATTTATGTTCTAGCTTGGTCCGGTCTTTTATTTCTAAGGTTGAGTTGGATTTGGGTTGGATTGGACTACTAGATCCCGACTTGGGACCGACTCAATTTGGCTCTCGGTCTTCATTGTGGAGAATTAGGGTTTGGTTAGGGTAAAAACTGAAATATGAAACGTCTTTGCATAAAAGATTTTCATTTGATCCTGGCCTGAGAGACTTAGTTCGGCCCCCCACTGGTTAGTTCTTTTGTTTTGATTTTCTAGAAAGCTTGGTATGGTCTTCTATTTTGATTTTCTAGAAATTTATGTTCGGGGTTGGTCCGGTCTTTTGTTTTGATTTTCTAAAAATTTATGTTCGGATATGGTCCATGGTTCTACCAAGCCGATGATGTTCCATGAAAGGACCCGCCCTTGAATCAAATTTATGAAAACATCGTTCTTGTGTTAATAGTTTTGGGAATTTAACAACCTTGATGAATTTTCATAAATCAAGGTTCAGATTGGTTATTAGCCTCAACTGAAATCAAAAGCAAAGTCATCGCCTAACCTATTTTATTAACCAATCGGTTTTTGGTTAATCGGTTCGGTTTATCAAGTTAGTTTGTCGGTTGGTTCAGTTCGGTTAATTTCGGCTAATAACCAAAACCAAACTTGGGCTAAAATTTTTGCTTATCCTTTGAGAACTCCAAAAAAGTTAAGAACTTCTTAAAACTCATAACAACCAAATATTTTTTGAATTTTTTTTCAAATATTAACATTGTTTGAGACTAGTTTTACCATATTTTATATATAACTTTTTTATTATATATATAAATCACAAGTTTACATACGTGTAAAAAAATTATATTTGTGTAAAAACTAATTTTCATAATTGTAATCGTAATATATATATATATATATATATATATATATATATATATATATAAAGTGACAAAACTACACTTAAATAACATTAGCATACAATTTTTTTATAAAAAATGTTAGTTAATAAGAGTTTTTTCAAATTCTTAAATAATTTAACAGTTCTGTAATGATATTCATCATATAGGGTTATAGTAAAAAGAAGTAGTTTCCTAGGAATACTAGGAATAAATCATCGCCATTGGATAATGTTAATCAATGGTTGAGATTTAAAATTACCAAAAACCAAAATAGTTTCCTAGAATTACTCTTTCATCTTTATAACCGACATAGTTTTCTAGAATTGTTCTTTCACCATAATTTGTCATGCCACATGTCAAAAAATTATTGGTTCTTACCATTCCTAGGAAACTCTTTATTCTTATTTGAACCCTTTTTTCTCTCTCTCTCTCTCTCTATACACACACACACACACACACACAATTTCAGGATTAAATACAAATCATTATTAACATGAAAACAGTGAGAACCAATTTGTTGTTGTTATTAGGTTTGTTTTTATAAGTGTTTGCTGTTATTATTTGTTCGTATTTGTTGGTTTTCGATTATGAGTTGTTATAAGTGATTGTTGATTTACATTTTATTGTTATTATTAGGTTTTTTCTTTTTGTTATGGAACATTGCTTATGTAGATCGGTATTGTAGTAGGTATTGTTTCTTACGTTCTCATTTTGAGTAGATAGCTATTGTTTCCTACGTTCTCATTTTTAGTAGATTGGAATTGTTTCCTACGTTCTCATGTTAAAATCATTTTGTACATGAACCTTCCTCTATATACACACGCATTAATTGAGATACAAATATATGAAATGAATGTATGAAACGATGAAATGGAGTCATATTTTATAGAAATATATGAATGGCTTGGTTCAGTTAATTTTCGTTCTATAACCGACTTTTAGTTAATTTTGGTTCAGTTATTGCTGGCCCCTAAGAGAATCACGTCTTCTAGATTATAATTGCACAACATACCTTACATTAGCAAGTGGCAACTATAGACAATAGACATTAGATCTATCCAACCTATAGTTAGAGTCTAATATTTCAATATAGAGAATAAAGGCTTAAACATCATAATTAATATTTAAGATGGCATGTTGATGCATCAATCAAATTCAAACCGATTTTAACTTATGTTGTTTTGTATTTTGTTAGGGCCAAGTAACATATTTTTCCAAACAATATTTAGTCTATTCGATAAAAACTGCGAAAATGAATTTACATCAATTTTGCAGGCATATACCAAAATAAATATTATTTTTGTAAGTATAATTCTTAAAACATATTTTTATCTGAAAACATAACTTAAAAGATTTATATATATTTACCTATTATATTATTTCAATAGAAAAAAAAACAAATTAAAAAAAACACTTTTAGTTACAATAAAAAAAAGGATAGCGACAAAGTTAACAAATTAACTATTACTAATACTAATTATAAAATGTTAATAACTATCGTAAGCTAGAAATCAATTCATAAAAGCTTACGATGCTTCAAAAACTAATAAATTGATTTCTAGCTTACGATAGTTATTAACATTTTATAATTAGTATTAGTAATAGTTAATTTGTTAACTTTGTTTACGATGCTTCAAAAACTAATAAATTTGAAGATTACAAACAACTTAAATAATAATATAACTATATAAATATAGATGAAAAAGTCAACTAAAAACATTCAGAAATTAGTAGCAACTTCTATTGATGGTGTTAGAACTCAGAAGCACATCACATGCTTGAATTCAATAATCACCTTTTTCTTTCTTTTGTAGCCGGCAAATGTGGACGTGATGGATGTGATGAATTCTCTAATATCATTAATGATCATTGATTATAAAAGCTTACAATGCTTCAACTACAATAGAACCACAACCACGGTCGCTAATATTTGCTAACGACTTCTAAACTACACCTAATATCTCATTGTAGATTTGTAGGTATTGGTCGTCGCTGAAATCTCTAATTGACTAAAATGCTAGTCGTCCTATATCCATGCAACGTATCTCCACCGCCTCTTGGCCGCTCCAAAACCCTAATGAAAGCTAGGCTAGTTAATAATGCTTTTTTTGTCACCGCCGCTAGGTTGAGGTCGGATGCAAATGTGATGTCCAATGCAACTCCGCCTCCACCTCAGCCAATTCTAGAGGTTTCGTCACATACGTTACAATATGAAGAAGGTAAGGTGGGAGCGGTGCCACATGGTGTGGTATCAGAGTCGTCGGTTAGTGCAATGGAGTATTTGACGAGCATTTTGACGTCCAAGGTTTATGACGTGGCTGTGGAGACGCCGCTACAACATTCGGCAAAGTTGTCAGAGAGGCTGGGTGTTGGTGTATGGTTGAAGAGGGAAGATACACAACCGGTAAGTAGTACTTTTCGTTTGGACTTGCTCCTAGGTAAACTTGTTTGTCCTTATTGACGTGCTAGCTTATTTTCCTCTTATAAACAATATCTGAGGTTTAAATTTGAGCGACGAAAATAATTCAGATTTATTAGTAGTGTAAAGTATAGTAGAAGTAGCATTTGTTGTTAAAAAAGGGGTAAACTTGTTTGTCACAAGTTATGAATATATGTTTACAGAAACAAGATCAAATACATTTTATTCTTAACATGAAAACAGTGAGAATCAGTTTGTTGTTATTATTAGGTTTATTTTTATAATTGTTTGCTGTTATTTTTTGTTCGTATTTGCTAATTTTCGATTATGAGATGTTATAAGTAGTTGCTTATTTATATTTTGTTGTTATTATTAGATTTTTTCTTTTGCTGATATAAGTGTTTGCTGATATTTGCTGTTATTATTTTGTTCTTGATTTTGATTCTTTTGTTGTCATTTTTAGGTTTTTTTCTTTGCTATTATAAATAATTGTTTATGTAGATTGGTATTGTAGTTGGTATTGTTTCTTACGTTCTCATTTTTTATAAATTGGTATTATTTCCTACGTTCTCATATTAAAAATAAAATGTACATGAACCTTCCCTATGTTTACTTATTACCATTCTAAGAAAATATTAATCATAAAATCTAGAAATTCTGAACGATAAATTTAAAACTTTCTTTTGTTAAGTGACATTTATTTCATTGTTTTGATACATGGGGGTCTATGAGATTATCAACTGTAACGTGATGTATAATTGTTTTTTTCTTTTTTCTAACAATTAAAATACATCAAATAGATTAAAACTAAAATAAGAAAACTTAAAGACTTGAATTTGAATAAATTGTAATCGACTAATCGAGTAGTTAAACCTCAAATTTGAATAATTGTTGATCTAGGCCTTAAATTTGGGTGTTTCGTTGGTGGCCGGAGACTAAAACCTTAAAACCTTAAATTGTTTAAAAAAATGGGTTTGATACTCATCATAGTTAAAGTGGTAACCTCAAATAGTAAAACCGAAATCAACTCTATTTGAATTTTTATTAAAATTTAAGAATTTATATATAGTTATAAGTTCGTGTATGTAAACATGTAATACGGAAAAACAGATATTTGATTAGAATCATACTTGTAAATTTGTAATATATATAAATTGCTGTATCTGTATTTTATCAAGAGCATTATCACTTCTGATATTTTTATGGTCTAGTTTTGTTATATTTAGTATGAATTATTAATAAAATTTAGAATATGAATATGGATATAATGTCACTAGCGAAAATACTTTTTTTTTTAACTTTTGGTTTGTTATTTTTATTGAGGTTGTTCTTAGTTCGGGTATTTCTGATCGGGATTTTTTTTCTTTTTTTTTTTTTTTTTGATTTGATGTGGTATGCTATGATTCAGTTTCAAAACATAATATTTGAGTCTAATGGCGTTCAGAATTTTTTTTATTTTATTTTTTTAGTCTAATACTATCACTATACTTCAAACAAAAAAAAACAAAAGGACTGTACAGGTAAATAATATTTTCTATAGATTAAATAACTGAAAATCATCTCTTTTATAGACAACTTACAATGAAAAACTAATGATTAAACTAACCAACTAATTATGCATGACAATGATAAAAAAATCAATTACTAACCTGATATTCAAACTAAAGTTAACATAATGACTAACAAGCAAATTCACAATATATGTTAATCAATAGACAATAAAGTTGGCTAACACATACAATTAGGTAACTAGGAAAAACAATAAAAGTTGCTTTCATTTAATTACCTCTTATAAAGACGGAAAGGGTTTTATTGGAGCAAGAGTTGCGTGATTTGGACCAAACCATGGAGGTTCGGGATTTGTTGGAAGAAGAGACATGGTCTTTAAGCGAAATTAAAAGACGGCTAGGCGAGTTGGATAATCATTATTACCGGGATTTGAAGCAAAAGGCTCGGTGTAATTGGGCGATTCATGGAGACGAAAATTCTCGATTTTTTCACGGTTTTATTAATAAACGTAAAGCTTCAAATTATTTTCCGGGTTTGAAAGTGAATGGGGCGTGGGAAACAAACCCGGTTCTCATTAAAAAGGAAGTTTTGCGTTTCTTTGCTGGGAAGTTTAAAGAATCTATTACACATCGGCCTCGGTTGATTGGGTATGGGTTTTCGGTCTTGTCTTCGGTGGAGACGGATTTTTTGATAAGTGATTTTTCCGTGCATGAGATCAAGAAGGCGGTTTTTGAATGCGGTGGTGACAAAGCTCCTGGGCCGGATGGTTTTAATTTTAGGTTCATTCGGTTTTTTTGGGAGTTGTTCGAGAAGGATTTTGCGGATATTCTTGATCATTTTCATAGTGTTAAAAGTTTTTGCTCGGGGGTTGGTTCGTCTTTTATCACCTTAATTCCTAAGGTAAACAATCCGTCATCTTTGGGAGATTTTAGACCGATAAGTCTCATTGGTTGTATTTTAAAGACTGTGTCGAAGGTGTTAGTGAATCGACTCAAAACGGTTATGAATAAGATTGTCTCAGAGCATCAGTCGGCTTTCTTATCCGGGAGATATATTCTTGATGGCCCTTTGGTGGCTAATGAGGTTATTGCTTGGGCTAAGAAGAGGGAGAGAAGAATTTTTATGTTCAAGATTGACTTCGAGAAAGCCTATGATAATGTGAATTGGGAGTTCTTGTTGTCGGTTCTTTCTCAGATGGGTTTTCCTTCGGTCTGGTGCGATTGGATTAGTGGTATTTTGTTGGCGACCAGATCATCTGTTCTTGTTAATGGGTCTCCTACATTCGAATTTGGGTGTCATAAAGACATTCGTCAAGGTGACCCGCTATCGCCTTTTCTTTTTATTATTCTGATGGAGGCTTTTTCAGGTATGTTGAAACAAGCCTGTGATATAGGTGCGTTTCATGGTATTACTCTTCCTAATGAAGGTCCTACTTTATCCCATTTTTTTTATGCGGATGATGCTATGATTATGGGAGAGTGGTCTTCTTTTAATTTTGATAACTTGAAACGTATTCTTCGCATATTTTACTTGTGTTCGGGGCTAAAGATTAATCTCCATAAATCAGTGTTATTTGGAGTAGGTGTAGAAGATGGTGAGATCGATATCCAAGCTGGTTTCATGGGTTGTAAGCCGGGTAGAATCCCGTTTTCTTATCTAGGGATTATGGTTGGCGCTAACATGAATAGGGTGGTTAATTGGGAACCGGTTGTGTCCAAGTTCAAGAAGAGGCTTTCTAAATGGAAAGTTAATTCGTTATCTATTGCCGGTCGGTTAACCCTTATTAAATCGGTGCTGGATAGTCTTCCCACTTATTATTTTTCGCTTTTTAAGGCACCCAAGAAGGTTACCAATGATTTAGAAGCTTTGATGAGAAGGTTCTTATGGGGTGGTTAGGATGAAGTGAGGAAGATGTCATGGGTGGCTTGGGAGGTAGTCACCAAACCTATAAAAGAAGGGGGTTTAGGTATCGCTAGTTTAGAGGTTAATAATCAAGCGCTGATTACTAAATGGCTTATCTCTCTCAACAAAGCACAACACACAAAATACAAAAAAAATC
>NW_027496136.1:0-88009 GCF_021521415.1 Bidens hawaiensis
CACAGTAGAGGTGGTAATTTTGTCCCACTTACCTAAAATGGGTCAATTTGGGTTCACATTTGGACCAACTTACCAGAAAATTGTGTGAGAAACCGAAATAACTTAACCTTGACTGGCTTAACAGATGTAACAAAACCAAAATAATTGGTAAAACCCGGCAGTATGGTTTCATGTTTAATAAAAAAATAAGTTTGTTTGCGATTTTGCTCTTAATAAAAAAAACGAAAAACAAAAATACATTTTTAAGTAATATAGTATTTAATGCGTCAAAAGGGCTGAAACTTGAAATTCTACCAAAATACATTTTAAATAAACTTCCTAAACAATTTTACTAAAGAGGTTATTATTCCACTAAAATAGCATAAGCTTTGTAATCCTGTCTACAAATTTAACTGCTTGAGAAAAATTGTGCACAAATATATGTTTTCACTTACGAGTCAAACCAACCCGTCTGACCCACCTATTTTTCTACCTCCATAAATTACAACTTAAATCTACATAACGTAAAATAAGAAAATAGGTAGGGGGAATGGTAAATACCAGCTAACTCGGAAGAAGTGATTGGTTGAGAGTCAACTTTCACCTCGGGGCCCACAGGTGGTGGACGCTGATGTGTAACCTCCTCACTTACAAAGTGAAAGATATCATTCATCACAAAGTAACCCTTTTCTTGTGGCGCAAGAAAAAATATCTGCACAAACTTCTTCCAACCGCTGAAGAGTTTGGATTTAACGAAACCCGAAACCACAACAACAATGCCTTGACTCCATGATTCAAGTGAATTTATTGTCTTTATTTCAATCCCACTAAAATGTAGTGATTGAATAAGTGAATGTATTTGCTACAAAAATAGAAATCCAATATTCAAAATACAAGTATTTTCATTATCGTGGATATGTATAATAAGTGAACGGAATTGCTAAAACCAATTAGAGTAAACGAATACAGCAATTAAATATTGCAACAATATTCTAATTAGGCTTGTAAAAGATTGAACGAACATGAATGGAGCATGTTCATTATCATTCGTTTGACTTGAAGCGAACAAACAAACAAACACGAACGTGTTCGTTCATTAAATTAGTAGGTGTGTCCGTGTTTATGTCCGTTTGTAAAAAAACATAAACGAACGGTTCACGAACGTATGCAGACGAACATAACTAAACATAAATAAGCAAACATAGTAGCTAAAATGAATTAAAAGTCAACGTGAACAACACTGTGTTGGGCCTGAAATTTTATTAAAACTAGACTATTGCGTAATGAGCCTAAAAAATTTAAATGAATTTAACTGATATAGAAATGCGACAATAATCTAACTTTTTTTAACAAAATGATTTAAGAGGTTTATGGTTCTAAAATCCACTTCTTTAACAATCTAACATATTAATTTCAATTAGAATTTTCAATTGGCACCCACCATAAAAACCGAAATTAAAGTCAATAGAGTGTGATGCATATAGTGATTATCTAATAACATTCAGATTATAAAAAGGGCAAAATAACATTCAAATTTCAAGCATATAAAATCAATGAATAACGAAAAGAGATTTACGAATATAGCCGAAGCAGTCTCGGTGGATTCGCCATCAACTCGAACCATGGTACTGGAATCAGAGTAAAACTGATAAACGATATCAGGTTGTTGTTGAAGCACGTGGTAGTATTGTTGCACAAAGTAGGAACCAACCTAAACAAATAAATCAACAAAACCCTAGGTTAACTTGAATACATGATAAAATGGAGTTGAATATTGATAAAATAAAATAGAGAAGAAGAAAAGAATGAATACCTGAGAGGCAGTAACAGAAGAGGAGTAGGAATTGGCCATTATTATTATTATTATTAAACCCTAACCCTGGAAGTAATGGTTTCTTCTTCACATAGAAGAGAGTGAAATTAGAGTTTGGGAAGGTGTGAATTGAGTTGTGGGTGAATGAATATATGGAAGGAAGGATTGAGGATGATGAAGATTGTGATTGTGATGGTGGCTGCTGTGAAAGTTGCAGGTTTTAACAGAGTGAAGTGATGAAGATGAGATCTGCTACTGAGTCATTACCAATTAAATCCTGGCCGTTGGATCGAATGAGGAGTCACTGATATGGACGCTTCGTTGATTTTTTATTATGACGGCGCTCGAGATTTTTCCTTAATCTAAGCGTAATTAAATTAGAGCGTGTTAATAAATTAGCTAAAGGGAAAATTATCGTATAAATTAAATTAACGTGCTAATTATGAAAATTAAGTAGAGTAAATATGTAATTACTCTATGATACAACTAGGTTAGAGCTCGTATTTCACACGGGTAGAAAATATTAAAAAAAAATTATTATATGTAGTACGTAAATTCAATTATTTCATATAATAATTTCTATTTGTGACTTTTTTTATTAAGTTTTTGATATATTATGAACTATAATTGTCATTTTAGGAATGTGTTATTCATACACCCTTTATAAGGTGTGCATGGAAGATAAATGTGTGTTAAAAGAGTGTATGAATATAAAAAAAGGGTGTTTGAATAATCATTGCCTAATTTTAAGTTGAAAACCAAATCTTGATGTTTAATTTAATGTGTATATAAAATGATATTTATAACAAAACTAGTTTGATCCTCCCGTATTACGGAAGTTTATTTAAAGTTTTGTTTCTAATCGTTTTGATATTTTATAATGATTATTTTATTTTTTAGCGTAATTTTATTTTAATTTAATACATATATATTAGTTTGTTGTTATATTTTTTAATATATCTTATTATATATAAGTATATCTTACTTATTATAATTTGAGAATTATTATTATATAGATATAAGTATCTATTTAAGTGAGTATATAATGTAGTTTTTTATCTTTCTATATGAAAGATTTGAAAGGATATGAATGAGATTTGTCTTTCTTCATATTTTGCTCTTGTTTTCGAATTTTGTTATTAGGCAAAAAGCTTATTGAAAATGAATTAGATTCTACTTATTTAGATTTTATTTATATTGAGTTATATTGGGTTTTATTAGTTGAAATGTTTATGTTTTTTAGATTTTTAACGAACAAACATAAGCGAACACGGGCATGTTGATTTTTTTAAATGTACAAACATGAACACAAATATTTGTCTAATGAAAAAAGAGGCATTGATGTAGCTGACGATGGTGGGTAGTATTGGAAGTTAACCGACGATGGAGATGATAGACCAGCAACAAAGAACGTGTAAAGCAGATCAATTAAATTAGGGTTTGATAATAAAAGTGTTTATGAATAAATGAGATCTTATAAACTCATTTGAGGGCTATTAGAGTTTGGTAAGACATATAACCCGTGAAAATTATTATTTGATAATAAAAGGGTTATTTCACAAATAAATGAGATGTTATAACCCGTTTAAGAGTTATCCGGGTTTGGTGAAACCCATGCCCCGTGAAAAGTATTGTTTGATTATGAAATAGTTTTACAAATAAATGAGATGTTATAACCCATTTAAAGACTATCCGGGTTTGGTGAGACCCATACTCGCGAATTCGGGTTAAATGCATGAGAAGCCTCCATTTATAAATCAAGCAAACTGGTGGCTCTAGAGAATGAGGGGAACAACCTGAGAGCGACACATAAGATTTTATGGTAAGCAATTATAGATAGTTAGATGCTGTCACATATTTAAAAACTAAATTTTCAAAGACTAAGGTTTTGTTATAAAAGAAAAATAAATAAAAATATATTATATTTTAAATAAAAAGATAAACGACGAACAATCTTAAATTGTTGTGTTAAAGAGATATATGAAGACATGTACGTTAGGAAATGGTGACATGACATAACATCCACTTGGCATTCTATGTGGAGTGCCTAGTTAGATAACACGTGGACAAAATTGTGTTGTTTTAATCGATTAGTTAGATTATTTAATTACTCTATAGTGTAATTACATGAGAAAAGATGCAATACAATAATTGCTTAACGTACAAGAATACAAGAATACTTATTTTTCATGAAATCGATCCATGAAATCACATCACAAGATCTCGAAATTGTCAATATATATCCAAGTAATCATAGGTTCACCGAAATAAACAATTTTGTCTTTGAGCGTCTCACGTACCTATCGTAATTGCATAACTATTCTACTTGATTCTCACAATCAGCACGTTAACTTCATTTGTATTTGATCCAAACCCTTAATTAAAACACGTCTTTTTCTGTAAACTTATCTTTTGTTTTACAAAAATTTCTTGCATATTTTTATTTAATTAATGATTTTTTATTTCTTTTTTAGTTATTTTTTTCTTCCATCCAAAAAAAAAATACATATGTGATGAATAATGACCTCCTTGTTATAATATTAGCTCTAACTATAACAAGATTATTAGGGTAATATGAGAACTTGAAGATAACAAAAAAAAAAAGAGAATAGGAAAATACATGATTCAGTAACTTTGTTGATGGTATATCTTTTTAGGTTACATGAGGTAGATATACATACAAAAGGAATTACTATTTAGGGGACATGAACATATAATTGGTGTTGAAAAAATTGTCATCCATCACATGGATATGTCTTACCGACACTTTTATAACACCCCTCAAATAATAAACGGCCAAAAAGGATACTTGAAAAGATAAAAGTTAAAGTCTAGAGCACTTGAATTTATAAAAAAAAAAAAAACTTATAAAACCCGTTCAAGAAAACGAGTAAAAAGTTGAACTTCAAAAATTGCATAAAATAAGAGGTACTAAAACTCACACTTTGCATCACATTAAAGGATGAAGAAATAAATAAACGTCTTATAATTCCTGATTTGGCTGGGTGGTAAAGTTCTTGTCTTTAGAAAAAAAGACCATGGTTCAAATCTTGGGATAAGTTAGCTAACGATCAGCTTTACATTGGCTGTGTTTGGCTCGTTCACAAACCAAGTGGTTTTGAGCGACCTCGGGTCGCAAGATTTTTTAATAGTCTTTATCATCTAATTTTGCTCCTAAAGTAATTTTGTTCCTAAAGAGTAACATAACATATTAACATAGTTTCAGGCTTTCAGCTAACAAAATTCAATGTAGTTTTTGCTTTATTCATGTATCTGTATCTAGCTTTTAATACATAAAAGATTTCATATTTTAACTTTATATTTTATGCATGAAGTTTAAAACGGCTAATATCACTAATTCAAACCGCATCTGACCCGAACATATGGCATAGTAAGCCGTATAAGGAATTATGACACCCATTCCAAAACCCAGTCTCAGATTTTGGGTATTCCCATCAAGTTCGAAGATCTTTTCCATCATGTAAAAAAGCCAAATTGGTAGTTGCCTTCCTGAAACAAGTCTCGCTAAAAGTTCGAATTGAGTTGGGATTAAACGAGCTTGAGCTAATATTAGAACTCATTTAATAAAGGTGCTCGAGCATGAGTTTCACATATCAATCTTGACTTTTAATATACACACAAATATATGTACATAAATAAAATAATTATCTAGCTGAACCTAAGCCAAGCCAGAGCTTGGAAAACTACTTCTAAGTTCCAAACCTAACTCAAGCTTTAGAAATAGATCTCTAAATGTGCCAAGCCTAAGCTTAGGGTTTGGCTCGTTTAAACCCATATAATAAAGCAATCACATCTATATATTACCTTTGTAAGGTATAAACCACAAGTTATGTATACACTAATATACTTCAAAATTTGACAACCATGACATACATACATACATACATACATAAATACACTAATGTACATACTATGAAACAAGAATCTGTACATTTTGTTGAGAGGATGAAAGAGATTCCCTATTGTGACTCTGTAAGAGGGATTCATGGGCAGAAGCGGAAGGCATGACTGGTCGAATGTTGCCTGGATTCAATGGAAACAAGAACTTGTAGTAACCGTCCATCATTGCATCAAGATTGCATGTCTCCGCAACATGCGGAATCTGTACCAACCAAAACAAATGAACAAATGTCATATTTGTGCTTGAAATGCATTTTATTTCACCAACAAAAGTTATATACAAAGGCGTAAGGAAATTTAAAAACATACCACTGCAATCGCCTTTTATAGGCTTACGATTGGAGTTAGGTATAATCGCTAAATCGCCTTATGTGTCACATTTGAAGCAAAAAATATAATTTTTCATGTGGTTCTCCACTAATATTAGATTAACTGACTTTTATTTAATGTATTAAATATATATTTCTGCAACAATATTTAGTATATATAGAACTATGAATAGAATAACAAAAGGATAAAATATAATTTATGTTATACAGTAAAAACTCTATAAAATAATACACTTGGGACCACCAAAATTTATTAATTAAAAGAGTTATTAATTAATCGATAAATTAATAATTATTAATTTATATATTAATTAATATTTTATTAATTTATAGTAGAATACTTAGTTTACAAACACCTTTCAAGTTTCCACTTAATTATTGTATACAATGCATGTATATCAAATGAACGGCCCAATTTGAAAAAAACCTTCAATCTCCCACCTTATTATGCTTCTTGTGTTCAATGTATCACTTTATGGACATTAAAAATATTTTCTATATAAATACAAGATCAAAATAGGTTAACACAAACAAATCATACACACAACATGGCTTCCCATCTTAAAGGTGTGAAAAAAACAACAATGACAGACGAGATTCGAAGAGCATTATGAGAGACGAGATTCAAGGGGAAATTGATTTCAACAAAAAACAAAAGACAATTGAGTCATTTTTCAAGAAACCTCCATAAATCATTCATGTAATATGCTATACATAAGGAATTATTAATTTATATTTTATATGGGGTCTAAAGAAATTATCAAAAATGTATTATCTTATAATTTTAGCGCATTATTAATTTAGCATCCTATCCCCGAGTCGGGACCGGCAAAAAATATTATCTTAGAGAGTTTATTAAATAATCGAGTATTAATTTATCGAGTTTCTACTGTATCTAAAAAAATATAATTAAAACTATATATAAATTAATCAATAACTGATAAATGAGCCGAGCTCAAGCTTGAAAAACGACTCACGAGCCAAGCTTGAGCTCTCGTAAGCTAAAACAAGCCGGGATCCGGGCTCGGCTCGTTCGCCCTTCTCATCTGTAACGAGCGTGCCGCTACAAGCTTATTTATTAGATTAGAAGCTTATGGGGCGACATTATTGATCCTTCAATATGGGTTAAAACCTTGATGAGTTGAGTTTGAAAGGAGGTCGTTTCGATTATACAAATTTAAAATCAAATAATCAAAGAACCAAAAATGATACATTATGAAAAACTGAAGGTATGGAAATAAAGTTTTCACTAAGGCATGCAAGGTGATGTTTTGTTTGTATACCCAAAACAGGCTGTGTCGGTCAGAATGGATTTTAATAAAATGGTCATAACGGGTTTTGGCCAAAATAGGTTCAGATCATAATGGGTTAATTTGAAAAGGGTTCAATTTAATCATCCTTTTAACAGTAGCCAAATATCTAGTTGTACCCAAGAAACTCCATGAAAATTTCGAAAAATAAACCGAATGACATGTGAGAATCACAACAAGATCGTAGGCAAAAAGGAGATACAAATTAAGAAAAAAACTGTGATTGGGTTCAAAGAAACGTCTTGCTTCCCGTGGATAGATTAATTTCTCTTACTACTAATAAGCTAGCTGAACTGCATATACTAAACTCACTTACAAATTTTACCTTAAACTTAAGGCTAGATAGAGACACAGAGAGTGCTGGAAATTTTCAGCATAAAGACAATGCGATGACTGGGTCTAGCACCATCGGTGGATTCAACTTCGTCTTTGCCGACAGACATTACCATTGAAGTACTGAAGAATCTGGTAATTCAATCGTAATGACTGTTTGCAAACACATAGTTGGGATTCACCAACGATACAAGGCACAACCTTCGCGGTGTCCATATGCTGAAAGCTCCTTCTAGCTCATTTTGTTATGCATCTTAATCTAGCCTTAAGCATAGGTTCAAATATGTACGCGAGTTTAGTGTTTGAAGTTCAACTAGCTGCAACTCTTAGAAAGATGATTAAATAGAACCTTTTTTATGTCGACTCATTCTGACCTGAATCTACTTTGGTCGGAACCTGTTTTAACCCGAGCAAACGACCATTTTTAAATGAATTACTATGACCCGACCGGCGACCTGCCACTTCAGAAGGATTTTCACATACCCTTCATGGGTTTATACAAAGCCATCCAATAAAGCAAGCACCAACAATCACATGTGTGTGTGTATTATTATTTAAAGAATAGATAATACTGAACTTATAAAAAAAATTAATTATCGTATTTGACACGTTAATTACATATAAAAAATGGAATAAGCGTGTACCTGATAGATATCGCGCATGTAACCATGAAGATTTTGATATTCAACAACCTTCTTCTTTGTACATTTAAACATGACATTATATACAAGATCAAACCGAATCAAAGTGGTGAATAAACACACATCTGCTAGCGTAAGCTTATCTCCACATAAGTACCGTGAACCTCTTAAATGATCATCGATCGTGTTTAAAGCACTAAACAGCTCGTTTACAGCCGTGTCATACGCTTCCTGACTTTGTGCAAACCCGCACCTGCAAATCATTATCTAAATCTCATTCAATTACTTTGAAAGCACACTTCCGATCTTATATGATTAAAAGCTACCCGTCCTGCAACCTTAACTAAAGCTCACCCTACAATAAGCTAGTTTAATAAACGAGGTCGACCCAGAGCTTCACTTATTAAGCTCACGAGCCTATTATTTATATAACTTTTATTTAACATATTGAATATATGTACATAATAAAAATTATTATATGTAAAATTATGATAAAAATAACTAAACAGCATATATGTTATATATAAAAATTAACATTATAAATATATAAAAACAATTATAAAAATATATAAATAAATTACATAATAAACGTGCCAAGCTCGATTCAAGCCAGAGCTCCGCTCGCTTTGACTTACGCCAGCTTGAGCTGAAGCTTGAATCAAGCTCTGCAAGTTTACTATACATTAGTAAATTACTTTATACACATTTTTAGTTATTTATATGTATTTTTTTATTATAATTTTTATATGTAACATATGTATATTGTTTAGTTATTATTTTCATCATAATTTTACATATAACAATTATCATTTAGAAAATATATATTTAATACACTAAATAAAAGTTATATAATTAACAAGCTCGTTCAAGCCCGCGAGCCTGCTCGAGCTCAATAAATGAGGCTTAGGATCGTTTATTAAACAAGTGTATGCTAGGCTTGGTTAGAGTTCTTAACGAGCCAACTTAGTTCATTTATATACACCCCTGTAATAAAAATTAAAACTACTCACAAACCAAACCGAGTCCTGCCTCAGCTCGATTACACCCCTAGTATTCTCAAACCGCAAACCCAAACACACCTTAACAACTCTAGTCTCTACTTAACACTTACTACACAAATTATAAATTTATTTACCTGTAAACGCCATTATTAATACTCGGATAAATAATCCGATTCCACTCCTCAATCTGACCCTTAAGCTCGGGCGGCGAAAGATCCAAATCAGGATTCTTGGCCACCCGATTAAACCCGGAATTCAACAATTCAATAATATCATAACTCTCATTACACACAACCTCATTCCTCTCCACATCCCACAGCATCGGAACGGTACACCTCCCATCGTACCCGCCCGAACGCCGCTTATAAACCTCCCTCACCGTTTTCGCCCCGTTAACCTTATCCCGAGTCGGAATAAGCTTATCCTTAACCGGGATAAGTTTACCCCCCTGATCCTTAAACTCCCATGACCCATCTAACCCCGGAGACGCAATAGAGACGGGTATTGTGTCTTGGAGGCCTTTTAAGGCCCGGACGATGAGGGTGCGGTGGGCCCATGGGCATGGGAGTGCTGCGTAGAGGTGGAGGGTGGTGGGGTTGAGTTGGGTCGGGTCTGGGTTACGGAACTGGGAGATGGGTCGGGTGTAGGATCCGGATGGGTCGGATGGGGCGAGCTGGGACATCATTAAGAGCCAGATGGTTTGCCAGGTGGAGCGGACGGTGGAGATGAGGAGTTGGGGTGGGAGTGATTTGCCCCAGATGAGCTTTGTGATGGATGTGATGAGTTGAGTTGGTGATGGGGATGTGTTGTTATTATTGTTAATTGACATTTTGGGTGTGGATCGACGGAGGGTTTTGGGTTTGAGGTTCAGTTGCCGGAAGCCGGTGAAGGTGACGATGGTGGTGGTGGTGGTGGTGGTGGTGGTGGTCGGAGAGGTGAGGAGTGAGGTAACGGTGGCCATGGTTTATCTGGTTCCACGAGCTCTTATTTTTGCCTACTTGTGGTTTGCTTTTAGATATTCACTTGTCGTGTTCGTCCGTTAAGCTTTTATTGTTAAACGGATCGTTCACGAACACTCAACCGAACGAAAATTCATGTTCTTGCTCGTCCATTAAGGACTTGACCGTTTGTGTCCGTTCGTTAATTTTGTAAACGGACAAGCGAAAACTAACATACATTAATGGACAAACGAACACACGGACATTAATGGACACTGATGGACAAATGAACACTAACAGAGACTAATGAACATTAATGGACAAACATACGTACATAAACGACTCTAATGAACAAACGGACATAGACGATTACATATTAATTTCATGAAGCATAATTATTATCGGACGTTCACGAACACTATTGAACAAACGCGGTATTTGTCCATTTTCATTCGTTAAGCTTACTGAACAAAAGTATTTTGGTTCATGTCCGGTTCATTTATTAAACGAGCGGACATTAACGAACTCCTTGCTAGAAGGACGTTCGGTTCGTTTACAGCCCTAGCGGTGGGGCTAGTTTTTTTTTTCGAACTTATGATAATTTGTGGCGAAGCTTTGACAAAGACGTGAAATATGCCAAACTCAATACGTATAAAAAGATTACTTAGACTTGGTCAAATAAACAAAACAACACAATATTAGTATGTTATAGAATGAACGTTTAAAATGTTCATAAACCTAAGTTTAGTCAACTTTTTTGTGTTCTTGTTAACTAAATTCAATTGAAATTAAATTTTGAAACTCCGACCCAAGTCGTTCTTTTCTTACGTTTTCAACTATTAACCAAAAACTGAACTAACCCAATTTCAAACTGAATAACCGAACCGCTTCTAATCGAAGCTAGTCGGTTTTCAAAGATAGATGACACTATTAACTCTTTTACGAACACAAACTCCAACCACATGAAAACACTATAACCTTAGTTGTACAACAAGTATTTGGACAAGGCTTACATGCCCTTTTCGTAAGCTAAAATATAATATGACGACATCTGGAAAATCATCATTTTAGAGCATTCTCATCTCATCCTCTATAATTATGTATTTATGTGCGGGGAGTTTGCAAATTATAGGATGAAATTGTGAATGATTGTGAGTGTAAATTATAGGATGGAGATAGAAATGTAATGATTTTTTCTAAATTTGGGGAAACATTTGAGGAACATTGTTTGCCCTTATTTATTTTTTAATATTTGTTGGATTGTTTGTGAGTAGAGGAGAGAGAAAACTGTAATGATAAATGTATAAAAAAATATTATTTAATTGAACAAGAGAGAGAAATGTATTGTTTTTTAGTGTAATTATAGAGATAGGGATGGAGAATGGGTTGAGAATGCTCTTAGACAATGTTGTTTTGGGAAACTTATCTGAAATACTGATTTAGTTGTATATTAATCAATGGTGGAATCTGCAGGTGAAATCTGGGATTCCCAACCTGTGGCGGACCTAAGAAATTTCGAAGTGGGGACCTCCTCATACACATTATACACACACATTAATGAGGGTTAGAAATTTCATACAGTTTGCGTGTGAAAATGGTGTTTTTGATTTGGCATTGTTGTAGTCCTTGAGGTGACGCTTTGATATTATGTAGCAATGTCGAATTGTCGATGCTCTTATACTAGATATATAATAATTACATAATATAACATGGCTAGCTTGCATATATAATAAAACTAGTTTTTATCATAAATATAAACAACATCCAAAAAGCAATATCAACAATACCATGCTAAACCTCACTTTAATATAGTATCACACTACTTAAATACATTAAACATTTGTGGCAGGATTTTCTAGACAATAAACTGAACTTATTAGCACTTAACAAGAGAATGGAGTGTTGTTGTTCGATGTAATATAGTTTCATAATAACAACGCATATCACATTCGAAAACTGTCTTCATATGTCTTTAATCCATTCAATAAAATTGCTAAGATTTTTGTGTGAGCAACCTCCTTCTCTAACACTACTAGTAACCCTTTCTTTAATATCCAACGCCTTTTCTCTAAATGTTTTGTCACTGAGTAGCTCCTCCACCTTACTTGTTATTTCTCCTTGAGTCACGATACCTTCTTCATTGTTTAGCCGTAACCCACTCTTCCAAATGTCACAAATGTAAGTCTCATTATGAAACTGATCAGCAAAATACGGCCAACACAAAAAAGGGACTCCATTTGTGACACCTTCTAAAGTAGAGTTCCAACCACAGTGACTCATGAAACACGCTATAGAAGGATGAGCTAGGACCTTTTGTTGTGGTGCCCAACTCACGATTCTTCCTTGAGAGCCTACTCTTTCCATATATCCATTCGGGTAAGTAGTTGTAGTCTCCTTGGTCATACCCGGGCGCACAACCCACAAGAACGGTTTGTTGCTAAGTTCAAGACCAAGTGCAATTCTTCAAACTGAGTTTGGTTGAAAATAGTGAAGCTCCCAAACGCAACATAAATGACCAAACATGGTTTTTGTTGATCTAGCCATGTTAAGCAGGCTATGTCCTCTTTCCAAAAGTGACCAGCTTGGTCTCGCGAGCAAAGGGCCTATTTGCAACAACTGCGGGTACAAGCTAAATGCTGCATCCTCCAACTCAGTAGTTGAGTTGCATATGAACCATTCTGCCAATCTAGAAGCCTCTTCAGCTTCTTTTACAAGTTGAAAGGCGGCTTCTATGGTAGCCACGTTCGTAAAGCACGCCCATGCGAGGTTCTTAGATTTTATAGGCGGCATGGTTTTTGACAGCCGGATTATCTGATCTTTTAGAGGCACGCCTACATAAATAGTTCAAAGAGATTTAAATTAACATCTTGGAGTCAAAGTATACTGAAGATGGCAACACACATGTTTATCTAATTAGTTTGAAAGTCTAGAAAATAGCAGTTTATGTTGCATAAAGTGGTTCAATATAAGTGGGAAAAACTAGAAAATGTAACATATATATAATCAATCATACATGTCTGTCTAACCTTTATTGTTTATGATCCCATCATCAATGAGTTTCTGAAAGGACAACATGGGGACCAATATAGCAACTGAGGCAGGCCAGAAGGCTGCTACTCTAATTCCCATTTTCTTTGCAACTTTTAAGGCCCATCCCATGCAATCATCAGCAATAACACAAGTAATTTTACAACTCATGTCTTCTTTGTTAATTGTCTCTATTAGTTCTTCAAGCTTCTGTGGCATGGTTTGCAATATTGACAAGGACAACTTACCAATGTCACTCCTGTCCTCCCATATTTCTAACCCATCCGGGATCGAAACCATCTGCATTATATCTCCAAAACCATCTTTGTCTAACCAATTGCTTGTCACGAGCTTGTGGTTAACCTCTGTGTTAACATAGGTAACCTTTACTCCTTGTGCAACTAGCTGTTGAGCAAGCTCTATTGTAGGAATTACATGGCCTTGTGCGGGATAAGGTATTACTAGAACATGAGGTTTTGCGGCCATGATTTAGAGATTTTAGAGAGTTCTTAAGAAGTTGTGATTCTTGATGCGTCTATATATACATGATTGTCATTTTATAGACAGACAGAAACGACCTTGTAGAGTTTAGTTTTTTATTCTTTTCATATATAATTCCAAGTTGGGTTAATTTGTTTTGTCATACATGGTGTGTTATTCGTTCTCTTGTGGCCTTGTTGATGTTAACATGACCTCTAAGTCAAATATATGTTAATCAAATATTTCTGGATCACATAACAATATCTCTTGGACATGGTTTGATGTCACACCAGTTAAGTCTATATATATCTTACCATCTAGGCACCATCGTGGGGACGCGATGGAACTGTATGAACTATGAAAGCATGATGCAACAAAACAAGAAATACAACGTGGAGCGAATGGAAGGATGTGTGGTATACAGATCTTATTTGCACACATTAAATGTATGCATTGTATATGATCAAATAATAAATTAGCTAGGTCATCGGCAACATGCTAAATTATAGAACACAAAATTAGAGGAAAGTAAATGGTAGTCAATATTTTGCCCAGAAGATGCCATTTAATGTGGTCTGTTCAGTTGGTTTATGCGCGGTGTCCAGGTTCTTGTGTTGATTTGGTCAGCGGCTCAGCGCGTGTATCCACGTCATCAATCCTCTTTTGGTCCTCGTGGGTGATGGGATGGGTATTGGTTTCGATTCATATCAGTAATTAGTATATATGAATATTTGTGGTTTGGAATATTCCAGTTATCACCAGAAGTTGGAAGTTTGATGTGCATTTTTATGGGTATAAATAAACCCCCGTAACACGGGGCTAAAAGCTAGTATTTTGATAAATACAAATGTGGTCACGCAAACATGTATCGTTATTCGTTAATCCTTGATGGGCGATGGCCAAATAAAAGTAGTACACAAATAACTTTTAATTTGTGATGATTATTTGATGGCGTGTTATAAACTTATAATCCAACCCAACCCAACCCGTGAGTATACATAACGTACAACATTTGAATAAATAACGAATTATGAAATTATATGAACCCTCATGAAAATATATAATTGTGATTTTGAGAATATATAACGGCATTCCAAAAAATAATTTGATCGGTTAACTTCTTTTAATTACGTGATTGCACTTAGTGTACCGCTCGATTAGGTTGTCATTCAAAAAGAGTAGTACTCCTAATGATCTTTTTTGTAAACACTTAATGTTTTGAAGTGATTTTTTGTAATGTGAGATAGCAAATAATTAAAGTCTTACAGAGATGGTCTACATTTTACAGGAACATTGTAAATTACAGTAAAAATACTCTCCTAGCTCACATTGGAAATTATAGTACAATGACGTGTATAAAATAGAACGCCCTGCTTGCGGTGCGCGGATATAATGTATATATGTGTGAACCCTCGGGTGGGCAAAAGTAAAATTGCACTAATTTTGACGTTATTTTACTAATCTCGTGAAAATAACGTTAAAAGTGGCGGAAGGTTAATCAGGCATCATGTGGTGGCGTTGATAGCCGAAAGACAAGGGCACATGCACCGATCAGCCGGTCCCGATGATTGAGTGCTATGTGCCTTATGTCCAAGGCTTGATGCAAAACTACTATCGAGCCGGGGGTCTCACCGGAAGCAGCCTCTCTATCCCTAGCTGTCTACATCTTACCCTCCTCAGACCCTACCATAGCATTGCTATTGGTGGGATATACTGAGTACGATGATGATGATGATGATGACGTGTATAAAATAGAATAAACATTACATAACCAAAAAAATCATATAGCATCTTTGGCTTTGTTCTTCACTGCAGCAATTGAACAAAGTCAGTTAGTGTTGGTTAAGACTTCGTCTTTAACGCGAGTCTCTTAAATAGATTTTGAATATACCTTGTCTGTCACAGTTATAACAACCAGAACATTTTGAATATCCTCTATTTGTATGCTTGTTGCAAAACAAAAACTTAATAAAACTACCAACAGTTAAGGTAAAATACATGGATTTATAAGTTACCTATGCATGCCTATGACGTTCGCCAACAAAGACACCTATCAACAGTCTATAGTTCTAGATTATTAGCGTCACAGTTACGACCTAGAATCATATACATGTATAGTATAATAGGATAAAGTTCATTGGAACTTATAACCATAAGACAAGAGACAGTTAGAGTGTTAGACACTGTAACTCAGATACAAAGCAATTTATATTATAAATTAATTAATAATGATTTAGGACAACTCAGATACAACCAAATTAATTATTGATGTGGTAGCTGAATTGGTGGTTTGAAATTATGTAGCAATATAACATTGTGGGTGCTCTTATACTAGATATAATATACCATGGCTAGCTTGTATATTTAATCAAACAAATATAATATAAACAACATCCAGAAAGCAGTAAGCAGCAATGCCAGACTAGACCTCACTATAAGCAGTATCACACTACATACATACATGAAAATTTTGTGGTAAATTATCTAGACATTAAATGGAACTTCACTTAACAAGAAAATAAGGAGTGTTGTTGTTTGATGTAATGTGGTTTCATAATAACAAGACATGTCACTTACGAAAATTTTCTTCATATTTCTTTAATCCATTCAATAAAATTGCTAAGATTTATGTGTGAGCGACCTCCTTCTTTGACACTGCTAGTAAATTTCTTTAACCTTGAATGTTTTGTCACTGAGTAGCTCCTCCACCTTACTTGTTATCTCTCCTTGAGTAACGATACCTTCTTCATTTTAGTCATAACCCACTCTTCCAAATGTCACAAATGTAAGTCTCATTGTGAAACTGATCAGCGAAGTATGGCCAACACAAAAAAGGGACTCCATTTGTGACACCTTCTGAAGTAGAGTTCCAACCACAATGACTCACGAAACATGCTATAGAAGGATGAGCCAGGACCTTTTGTTGTGGTGCCCAACTCACGATTCTTCCACGAGAGCCTACTCTTTCCATATATCCATTCGGATAAGTAGTTGTAGTCTCCTTGGTCATACCCGGGCGCACCACCCACAAGAATGGTCTGTTGCTAAGTTCAAGACCAAGTGCCAATTCTTCAAATTGAGTTTGGTTGAAAATAGTGAAGCTCCCAAACGCAATATAAATGACTGAACATGGTTGTTGTTGGTCTAGCCATGCTAAGCAGGTTGCGTCCTCTTGCCAGAAGTGACCAGCTTGGTCATCAAGTCGATTGCCTGCGAGCAAAGGGCCTGTTGGCAACAACTGCGGGTACAAACCAAATGTTGCTACCTCCAACTCAGGAGTTGAGTTGTATATGAACCATTTTGTCAATCTAGATGCCTCTTCAACTTCTTTTGCAAGTTGAAAGTTGGCTTCTATCATATTCGTGTCCTTAAAGCACGCCCAGAAAAGGTTCTTAGATTTTATAGGCGGCATGGCTTCTGACAACTTAATTGTCTGATCTTTTAGAAGTATTCCTACATAAAAGGTTCATAGAGATTAAAATAACATCTTGGAGTTTAAATATATTGAAGATAGAAACACAAATGTTAGGTTTTGTCAAGCCACTCCCTTTTTCCATTATGTTATGTGTTTATAAATAATAAATATAATCGACCGATTTAAAATAAACCCAACTCAATATATATCATACATGTCTCACCTTTATTGTTTATGATCCCATCATCAATGAGTTTCTGAAAGGACAATATGGAGACCAATGTAGCAGCCGAGGCAGGCCAGAAGCCGGCTATTCTAATTCCCATCTTCTTAGCAACGCGTAAGGCCCATCCCATGCAACCATCAGCAATAACACAAGTAACTTTACAACGGTCTTCTTTGTTAATTAACTCTATTAGTTCTTCGAGCTTGTGTGGCATGGTTTGCAATATTGATAAGAGCAACTTACAAAGGTCACTCCTATCCTCCCATACTTCTAATCCATCTGGGATCGATACCATTCGCATTAGATCCCCAAAACTACCGTTATCTAACCAGTTGCTTGTCACGAGCTTGTGGCTAAATTCTGTGTTAACAAAGGTAACCTTTACTCCTTGTGCGACTAGCCTTTGAGCAAGCTCCATTGTAGGAATTACATGGCCTTGTGCAGGATAAGGTATTACTAGAACATGAGGTTTTGCCATTTTAGAATGCTCTTAAGAACTTGTGATTCTTGTTGCTTCTATATATACTTGAGTGTCATTTTATAGACAGAAACGACCATTGCGGATTTTATTTATTTTTCTAATTATCACTAAGGGTTTATTTGTCATATATAACTAGTTTTAATCAATTTTTGTTTGTTCTCAGTGTATGGATGCTTTTTTATTGATGGACCATGAGTCCATGACATGTCTTGATCAACATGATTTTATGGACCATAAAAGATACTTTTAAAACTTGTGGGGTAAGCATTGTTAATTTATGTTTCTATATAGACCACATTTTATGTTCAGTGCTATTGACCTAAGCTTATAAGTATGGGTCACATTGGGCGGTTAGAGGGGGTAATACCGAAACAGCGCATTCAAATAGTGTGATTTCCGTTAGATTGATAATCGAGACAATACTTCGACATATCTTAGCTCATTCTCTATATTCTCAATTACATCTTGTTGTGTTGCATACAATCGAGACACACTTAGGTATCTTTGACCTGTACAAAGTGGTAACAGAGCTTAGTTGAAAAGTGAAAACCAGAGGCTTCAATTATCGTAATCAAGAAACCCGAGGTAGTCTACGCGTCAAAACCAATTTTGAAATCACCACGTACTTGTTACCATTACTGAAAGAAAACCGAAACACATTAAATCTTCAAATTGAGATTAAATGAAGTACAAAAAAGATTGTCAACGAATTCCACTTTGTGTCTTCAGTTGTCACTTACCCATTTCCCTCTAAGCACTCCACACGAAATTTTTACTTTTTTATCTATTGTGAATGTGGGGTTGACTCGATTGGTAAAGACTTTTGTCTTTTAACGTTTTCAATCTAGACAAATGATATTAAATATATAGAAGTATCGAAATATTTTAGCCGTTAACAAAATATCTGTCATATATGAATAGTTACGGTTAGGAATAAATATTCCAGTTATCAATAGAAATTTGATGTGACGCTTTGATGTGTAAATTTTGATAAATACAAATGTGGTCACATAAAAATCAAAAATGTATGGTCATGATTTTATTAACTCTTTTGTTTTTATTTTTGCATAGAAAATAACGAATTATGGAATTACATTTACCCTCGTGAAAATATATAATTATTAATTTAAGAATATAACATTTCCAAAAAGAAAAGTATATGTTGATTATCTTTTGGTTACACGAACCGAACTTTTATGTCGCCTATCTTTTAGTTCGAGTCCCAACACCCTATTGCGGTGCTCGTTGGGTGTCTGTTTAATACTTAAGGATGTCATAACATATAGGACATGACATGATGACCTGTTGTACTAAACACGAATACGACATGATAACTAATCGTGTTATTTTTTCTAAACACGGACACAAACCTTTTTAATAACATGTTAACCTTAAATACAAGGGACATGTTTAAATATACAATGAATAATACATGTGTAACCAAAAAAAATTCAAAACAAACATAAAAGTTTTAATTAACATATAATCCATAACATATTTGAAACAAAACCACAATCCTTAACATATATGTAACAAAAAACCACAAACCGATAATATACTTAAAACAAAAAACTATGGAAACAAATCATAATATTCATTGAAAATATAATAGTGGGTTCTGACGGACATTAGTGAAATGTCGTATAAGTATGACTTTAGGAGTGCATATTTATTTATTTTTTTAAATTAAAAATCTACATAGGTTATTAACATGTAAACAAACATTTAATCTGTTAGGACACGAATTTTTAATGTGTCTTCAAAAGGTTGACATGTTTAAGACACGAAGCATCTTAAGCTCAAACCCAGACCTGTTAAAACCCGAGTCGTGTATCATAAATTGACAGCCCTAAATTAATACACGATAATACATGTTTACCAAAAAATACACTATGCAATTTCATACTTTTTTAAAATTAATTATATTTAGTATGCTAGGGTTTATCATTTTGTCTTCTTGATACATACAAATAATTATACTTCTAACTTATAACCGTCATACTCAAACCACCAAAGCCAAATACTAAACTAGTTGTTTTCATGTTTAACAATACTTGTATTATTCGTGTTATCTCTAACATATTAAACACGATAAGACACATTTTTGTCGGTTAACACATATTACTTTGATATTATAAACTACTAGTCTATTTAATATATCTATATAATCTTTTTCATTCTCAATAGTCAACAGTCAAAGCTAGCCAGTCTCCATTAATGGGCCAGGCCCAAAGCCCAACAAAACCCTAGAAACCAACCAACCACCACCGTATAAGAACATCAAACCCTCATCTTCTCCGCCGTATAGTCACACAACCATGTCGAAGCGAGGTAAGCTTCAACCTCCTTCCAATTCCACCAACACATGATCTAATCTCCATGTTCAATTGTTGTTTTCAGGTCGCGGAGGTTCCGCCGGGAACAAGTTCCGGATGTCACTGGGTTTGCCGGTGGCTGCGACGGTAAACTGCGCCGATAACACCGGAGCTAAGAACCTGTACATCATTTCAGTGAAAGGAATCAAGGGGAGGCTTAACCGTCTGCCGTCTGCTTGTGTCGGTGATATGGTTATGGCCACTGTGAAGAAAGGTAAGCCGGATCTCAGGAAGAAGGTTATGCCTGCGGTTATTGTTCGTCAACGCAAGCCTTGGCGCCGAAAGGATGGTGTTTTCATGTACTTTGAAGGTCAGTGGTTATTATTATTATGTATAGGGTTTTAGCGTTAATTAGATGTTTATTTGGTTTGTGATAATTTTGTTTTTATGTTTAATTAGTTTTTTTTGTGTTTAATCAGATGCTTATATGTAGAATGATAGTTTTTTGACGTTTAATTAGATGCTAATTTAATGTTAATTAGTTTTTTTTGTCCAATTAGATGCTGATATGAAATATGATAGTTGTATTTTTATGTTCAATTAGATTTTTTTAAGTCTATTTATTTGCTTAGTTGAAGTATGATAAATTTTTTTATGTTTATTTAAGTTTTTTGGTCTAAATAGATGCTGATTTGAAATATGATAGTTGTATTTTTTTATGTTTAATTAGTTTTTTTTAAGTCTATTTAGTTGCTTATTTGAAGTATGATAATTGTTTTTTTATGTTTAGTTAGGTTTTTTTGGTCTAAATGGATGCTAATTTGAAGTATATGATAGTAGTTTTGTTTTTATGTTTTAATTAGGATTTTATGTTTTAATTGTATTGAATATCCAGCTGATTGATCTCACGGTTATAAGATCAGCATCACATTTGATTAACCAATTTGTCATTATTTATGTTTTTTTGAATCAAGTTTTTTTGGGCAGTTTTATCTTTGGTAATGCGGCCTAATACCATTTGTTTAATTACTCAAATGGCTAACATAAGTGTCCTTTTTGATGTACATATCTACATATATGCAATTTGTTTAATTACTCAAATGGCTAACATAAGTGTCCTTTTTGATGTACATATCTACATATATGCAATTATGGTTTTATTTTAGATGTCACCTAACACAAGTTAAGATACTCATATATCAACGGGAATAAATCAGGGATTGATTATGGTATCATCTTTTTTGTTTGTGTGTCAAGTTGGTTATGTTCTTTTTGATGACTAACCATAGTTTCGTAAATAAGATGATCATATAATTGATTTCTGGATTGCTCCAGTTCGTATGTCACTGAATAATGGAGACATTAAGTATGTGTTTTTCTTTGACGGCTATTATTTTGTGATAGGTGAATCTAAGGGAAAATTCAAGTTGTACATGTGTGGATTTAATGTTCATTAAATAGTTCAATTATGTTATGGGCTCAAGTCATTTGACTAGCTAGGTAGATTGTATGAGGTTACATTATATAGACTTTGTTTAATATTCTGGCCATGTTGGTTATTTTTGCAACCAGTAAACATTAAAATTTTGAACCAAATTTTTAATAGGATGATATTATTGTTAATTATGTTAGCTGTTTAGGTTTGATATACATTTTGATTGTTTTGAGATCACAAATGAGATTTATCTTGTTCTCTATTTTATGCATTTTGTTTTTACTAGCTCATTTTTTGATCTTAACTTATGTTTATGCAGACAATGCTGGTGTCATTGTGAATCCAAAGGGTGAAATGAAGGGTATAATTTTTTTTTATTTTTATTGATTATTTCAACTTTACTATCTTGAACATGAACAGGTATTAAGTTTTTATTTACTTTTTGTTATTGCAGGATCTGCTATCACGGGACCGATTGGAAAGGAGTGTGCTGACTTATGGCCTAGGATTGCCAGTGCTGCCAACGCCATTGTTTAGGGGATGTTTTGATTTGAAGTAGAGTTTCATTGTTTGTACTTGTTTTTCTTTTGATGATCAATATGTTAGGAGATTTTTTGTTTTGAGAACTTTATATTTTCAATGGCAGACATGGATTATTGTGTTTTGTTTTGAGTGTTTTATTTTACTTCTAGTTTGTTAATTGCTAGTTAGATATCTTCATTCACATGTAAGGTTGTTTTCAGAAAAGAAATTGCGCGTGTATTAAAATCTAAAGTCTAGCAATTTATTCGACTATCACTCGTCAAAATTGACAGATTTATTTAGGAGCTGTATGTATATATTAGTAAGTGTAGATCATTAATGAATCTGTATTCTAATGATGTGATGGTATCTGTTTAGAAAATTTATGTTTTTCTAACATTGAACAATTTTTTATTTTTTCTACGACATTTCACCTTGAAATACGAAATTATACCATACTAGGTATTAAAAAATCAAAGTAATGATAAAGAAATAGTGGATTCCATTATTTCTATGGTGCTGTTTCTTAAACGGTGAGGTCTTCTGTATACACCGAAGCCTTTACTTCATTTAATCATTGTATTACTAACTTGTATATTCATTTGAACCCCCAATATCGCTACTAAACGGGAGAACATTATACAACTAGGTAATGGTAATGGAGCCAAATTCGGTTAATGGAGAAAAGTATTTAGTAAAATGAATGGTTTAAATTTATCAAAATATATGTTTTATTGAAAACTATCCTTTTTTGCACCAAATTTAATTGGATAAAGATTAATTGTTATTAAAATAATAAAAAGGTCATTCATTTTTAAAAGTGTGTGGTTGTACTTTTTAAAACAATTTGCATGAATATAGTCACTACTATTATTAATTTACATCTTTCCAAAATCGGGTCGACGAGTACATTTTTCTTTTTGTTTTATTCATTAAAACTTATCCAAATAGTTTAATGCATATGAAAATGTAATAACATCTATAAAAACTAAATTAAGTTCAAGAATAAAGCTAAAACTAAAGAGTAAATAAGATCCGCATACTACGACGGATGTTATTATAACCGCAAATGAAACTTTTACATTTTATAAAACATTAGACTTAAAAAGAAACTACCACGACTGCTTCGTAAATCTGTTTTCGTTATTCATTGATTTGATATGCTTGAAATTTCTTACCGAATTAATCACTTAAATTACTTTGATATCAGACCTTATAATAAACTATCAACAGGACTCAATAGTCAAGCCAGCTGAGCTAATCTCCTTTAATGGGCCAGGCCTAAAAACCCATAAAGCACTAGAACTCAATCAACAACCAGTTACATTATTGGTGACCCGTGGATATTTTGTTACGCTTTAGCAGCAGCCCTAAAATAGCACATAGAACTGAAAACTTTGTAATTAAGCATTAGGCGATGAAATTTGTGGACTGGTACCTGAAGATTGCCGTTGTATCCGCCGCAATTGGAGGATCTATGGAGTATTTCATGATCAAAACTGGCTTCTGTAAGTAATTTCAGATTCACCATTTGTGTATGTGTGTGTGTGTGTGTGTGTGTGATACATGTTAAAAGATCCAACAGGCACATGGTTTAAATGTTTGATGCTAAATTCACTTGTATGGTGGTGGCAAAATGGGTTGGTTAGGAACTTAGGATGGTTAGGTAACGGGTCGAAACATGTTTTAGGTGAACCGGGGTTTTTTTCCATACGGGCCAAAATGATTTGGAATCATTCATTTGATATTTTCTCAGGCTATATGTAGTAGAGGGCTACATTCGGGGGCAATTACAATCATGATCTAGTTTTTAAGAATATAACAATTTAGGCATCTCTGTCAAAATTGGACAGTGTTGATGGTTGTTATGTCCGGTTTTCTTGCAGATGACAAAGTGACGGTTCTTGAATCGGAAAAGAGGGCGTGGGAGAATTCACCGGAAGCTCAAGCCAAGCGAGAAGCCTTGAATCCTTGGAGAAACACCGATGCAAATGCTACCAAACCTTCTTAGCATTTCCCTGTTTCGGATATCTTATTTTTAGTGTAACGACGATGATTTGCGATCTAAACAGAAAAAAAGATTAATTTAAGGGGTGTTTGGGATTGTTTATTTTCATCAACTTATAACTTATAAACTTTTTAAGAAGGTGTTTGGGATTGTTTATTTTCATCAACTTATAACTTATAAACATTTTAAAAAGTAATAAAGTGTTTGGGATTGTTTATTTTCATCAACTTATAACTTATAAACTTTTTAAAAAGTAATAAAGTGTTTGGGATTGCTTATATTGTGAGAGGAAAAGTTTCATAAGTTGTTACACTTGTGTAACTTATTAACTTAATGGAAAGTTATAAGTAAAATAAGGAAATCCCAAACACCCCTTTAGTCTTGTATTTTGACATCAAGTGGAGTTTGGTTCTGTTATACCATCCATAGATCATTGGATTACTTTAGTTTTCTATATTCGCAGTTACACAAGTACACAACCATACAATATACATCAATACATGAAATTAACTAGTTTCTTGGGCTCTATTTTATTAAAGTAGTGAAATCAATTGTAGATGGTAATTTTATTACCATTTAACACAAACCAAGCTACATCTGGATAATGGGTAAACGAGCAACAAGATGCGCCGTTTTCCCCCTTTTGAATCGCAAAGCCTATTCTATTAAATATCAATCCTTGGTTCTTCGGGCTCTGCGAGTCACTGTGACCACCTTCTGCACCCGCTCCAAAATTTATTGATTTTGGGTTTGATGTGTTTCTCGGTTTGGTTTTAAGGTATTGGTATCTCATTAATCTGTATAAAGAAATTTTGTGGAGATCCAAAGGATGTGTACGAATGGATCTTAATATTATTACAGATTAAAAAAAAAGATTTTGGTGTTGTAAGACTCCTATCGGGTAAAATGGTTGTACCTTACCGAAAACGTTTGGGTTTAACCAACACTCAAGTTTTAACAACCGACGCCACCCCAATGTTCCATCTCAATTTTTGTACGTTTCTTTTTGTTTTGTTCCGGTATCATAACGAACGTAACCAAAACCGAAAGAATTCATGTTGACTCACCATCTCATAGAATTGGCTAGGTATTCCGTACGGGGTGACTCAAATGTTAATTTGACAAATTGTTTTTTAGGTTTCTATAACGAACGTATTCAATACCGACCAATTCACATTGACTGCCGCTTCAACGTCTATGTTTTACCGATCAAATTCGCCGCGCAACACACGTGGGTAAATCACTAGTATTATTTTATTCATGGTTTTGTATATTTTAAATTTATTTTGTGTATATTTTGTATGATATATAGATTAATAATAATAACTATATCCATACAAATTATTTTAAAAATTACGGCCATCAAATTTTATAAATGTAATATATTGACCTTTTATTAAAATAAAATTTTAATAACAAATAATCTTATCCAATTAAATTATGAGTGAGAAATTGTAACATCCTAAAATTTATAATGTTGAATAAAGAAAGTTACGTTTAGTGAGTTCGCGTTATTAATTAATTAATATCGAGTAAAGAACGGATCATGGATTTAGATTAATGGAGATGGGTTAAATGAGAATGAGCTTAGGGTCCATGGGCTTTAAGGGATATAAATATCCCCTAAACCAACCTAAAACCCTAAACCCTCATTTCATTTCCATCATAATCTATACACACTCCAAAACACACAACCCGAACCAAGATCCAAAGGCGAGGACCCGAGCTTGTTGGTGCTAGATCGTCGTGACGAACCAAAGCAACAAGACCAGCTCGTGTTCGTAGTTCGACTCATTTACGGTACGTTTATATCGAGAACTTGTTCGTTTAGGTTTGGATTAGTATAGAAATGATAGATCTGTGTTTGTATGGTAAAAACGAATCCAACAAAGCTAAACTTACTGAAAATGGTTAAGATTTGATGGGTTAATCTATTGATAAAAGAACCCGTAACCTATATGCCTAAATCGCACCCCTTAAACATCGATGTTAGGCCGATTTGATGGTTGGGGTTTGTAGGCGCGGGTCAGACGATTCCGTTGATACCTAAATCGAGTTATTTGGTTAAGAAACGAAGACGATTAAGGACGAACAGTAGCTGCAGCCGACAACTTCTCCTGCAAGCTAAGTTCGCCTGATGAACTTCGCCTGCAAGCTAAGTTCGCCTGATGACAACTTCGCCTTAAAGCTAAGTTCGCCTGATGACAACTTCGCCTAAAAGCTAAGTTCGCCTGATGACAACTTCGCCTAAAAGCTAAGTTCGCCTGATGACAACTTCGCCTAAAGCTAAGTTCGCCTAAGGTTTAACTTCGCCTAGAGTCAAGTTCGATTAGAAAATAAATTAAAACGATAAGTAAAAGTAATCTAATACTAGGCCACCAGATTAAATCAGGCGAGTATTGATACGTGTAACTTATACAGTCAGCCGCGCTCAGTTAAAGAAGGGATTTATAACTATCGGAGGAAGAAGCAGAGTTCATGTGAGTTTCTAGCCCCATTCCTTGTTATGTTTTCGGGGCTGTGTGCATACTCGATGTGTTGTTAATACATTTATCCTAAGTGATAAGTGTATGCCATATGTGATATATGTGATGGATATGAATGATTGCTTGTCGGTACGCGAACGATCTTCGGATATTGCGCGTACTGTCAGGTTAAAAATAAAGATACGAATATTATATATCGAAGATGTATGAACATTACAAATGAATACTTGTCGGGGCGTGAACGATCTTCGGATATTGCATGTATCGACAAGGGGTATGGTTGTTAAATGAATGATGTAAAGAACGCCTAGAGTGTTCTTATGCTATAATGTAATTATTGTATATGTGAAGTATGTGTATACAAGTACACGAATGGTATGTGAGTTCTACGTTCGACATAGTAAGTTAGGATGGCAAATCCCTCTAGCTTCTGTCGGACATAGACTCGGCTGGTGATGGCGTAGTTAAGGACTGCGGGCCTTATACGTAATGTAGATGATAGACGTAAACGTAGATAGGGACGGTGGGCCTTATACGTGTTACAGATAATAGACGACAACGTAGTTAAGGACTGCGGACCTTATACGTATTATAGATAGGCATCAGCATAGGAAAGGACTGCGGACCTCGTACGTGCTATGTATTTGTATTGTGGTAGCATAGGGGAGGACTGCGGACCTCGTACGTGCTATGTATTTGTATTGTGATAGCATAGGGGAGGACTGTGGACCTCGTACGTGCTATGAATTAGGTTGCAGCATAGGAAAGGACTGTGGACCTTATACGTGCTGTATTTGTATTGTGGTAGCATAGGGGAGGACTGCGGACCTCGTACGTGCTATGTATTTGTATTGTGGTAGCATAGGGGAGGACTGCAGACCTCGTACGTGCTATGTATTTGTATTGTGGTAGCATAGGGGAGGACTATGGACCTCGTACGTGCTATGAATTAGGTTGCAACATAGGGAAGGACTGCGGACCTTGTACGTGTTGTGGATGTAGGATGGTATAGGGAAGGACTGCGGACCTTGCACGTACCATGAATGGTGAACATAGGTAAGGACTGCGGACCTTTTACGTGTTCACGATCTTGAGTACAGGTATAGACGGCGGACTATGAACGTACTCTCGGTAGACTGAGGTTAGTGATTGTAGATATGAATGTGTGTATGGTAGTAAGTATGTATGTAGAACAAAAGGGTAACTAGTTAAGTATGGATATGTATCTTCGGATATGTATGTATGTATATATATTGTATGGCGTCTGATTAACTAGAACTCACTCAGCGTAGCTGACTTTTAGTATGCACGCAGGTGAGTAGGATGAGACAGCTCGCTTGAGGAGACATGTGGCACTGAATAAGAGGCTGGCATCGGAAGACTCAAGACGTTTAAGTTTAATGTTTCGTTTATTTTGAAAGACAAAATGATGTTTTAAGACAAGACGTGTTTTGTTATGAAATGTTTCTTGAAAGTTTTTATATTCCGCGAAAGTTTTAATGAACTCTGATTTGTAAGAACTGTGTTTATGAGTAAATCCGACGCTAAAGTAAGGCTACCGGGTTCGGGGCCTTACAGAAATAATAATCTTCAATTAAAAACCTATTTTAATAAATAGTTCTTAAATCACCCATTTTTGTAAATTGTTTCTCCACCAACCCATTTTGGTAAAAAAAAACCCTCAATGGTAATGCATATACAATACCTTGAATACTAAAAAAATTACATAATTGTGTGAAATACATCTATAACTCAAAAAGAGATGGTT
Source organism: Bidens hawaiensis (assembly GCF_021521415.1). NCBI lineage: Eukaryota > Viridiplantae > Streptophyta > Magnoliopsida > Asterales > Asteraceae > Bidens > Bidens hawaiensis. Next base: position 28,429 of record NW_027496136.1, read on the forward strand.
GAAACTTGAAAGGATGAAGAGCATGCAACGTTTATTAGTGTTTGGAGGATAGCTACCACCGTCAATTTCCTAGTACATGTTGATCTTGGAATTTTGAAATATCGATAGTTAAGACATTCTGTATACGAAAATAATGTTAACAAAAATAGACATGAAACTTGAAACTCAATAGTGATGAATGATAAGTATTAATTTATATTCTGGTATCTATGATGGTGTATTATGTATATTAGCAAAACTAGGTTATAAACCCGTGTATTACACGAGTTTGAAAATTAAATCTCATTCATTATCTTATTATATGATTACGGTTATTCAAGCTGCATAATCATGTACAAAAAACACATCAACTCTTGAAAAGTCAGAAGAGCTGAAAAATGTAAAAAAATTGCTTCTAATTATATTGTTGTGTTAGTTTCAACATATATTGTTGCAGAACTAATTGTTAATAGTTGCTCTCCTAAAGTATATAAAATGCGAGCAATGACAATTCTAGTAGGTACTTTGCAACTACAAATCATGAATTTAATTACATGTCGATATAATTGGATAGAGTGAAGAGTGCTATATAGAAGCATTTAAGACATAGCTCAAGTTAACAATGACCATGACATAACTTTGTTTAATGATCTAAATTTGTAAAGCATATTAATTTTTAGAATTTTTACATGTACAGAGGGAACTAGTATGTACATTTGTATTTAGAATGCACAAACCAAAAAGAATCTACAAATATATCAAAGCTTGGAAAAAACCTTTGGTAATGGTTCTCCTAGGTGACCGTAACACATTTCAAGCCAATGTTTTTTGGTAATCCTTTAATTATCACGGAAGATCTATGTGACAATAAAGAAGAATGTGATGTTTTTTTGTCCTCGGAATGGATGAATGAAAAGTGGAATGTGGTACCGGTGCCACAATATATCAAAGTAATTAGTGATTTATCCAAACAAGTTTTCACTAATGCACAACCGTATGTGAGGGAGGACATGTGGTGTACGGCCACCTAATGGTTGTGATTTTGGTGTCAGCTCATATTCGACAAAGATAACATCATTAGATGAAATAAAAACGATGATCCAGTCTCAAGAAGAGACACGTATAGAGACTAAGGTGGCCGCACAAGTAGCCAAGAAGGTTTCTCATTATGAGAGAACTCAAAAAGAGATGGCTGAAAGGATGGATAGCATGCAACATTTATTGGTGCTTGGATGAATGTTACCACCGTCTCAATTACCAAATTAATACGCTTAGATCTTGAACCATTGCAGTTTATTTTTAGCCTTTTAATGGCTGAAAGGATAAATAACATGCAACATTTATTGGTGCTTGGAGGATTATTGTCATCATCTTAATTTTCAAATATGCATAGATCATGAATTGTTGTAGTTTATGTTTAGCTTTTTGATGACTAAAAGGATGGATAGAATGCAATGTTTATTGATGCTTGGAAGAATGTAACAACCGTCATAATTTCCAAATATGCGTAGTTTCCTTTCCGTCGAATTTGAATGCATATACATATAAAATTTACAGTTTAGCTGGTTCACCGGAATTTACACCTCTACTTAAAATTGTCGAATACCAGCCATAAAAAAAAAAAGAAAAAGGTAACTGCCGAGTGGCTCTTTCTCATTCAGCACAGCCCAGTTCCAAGCCCAATAGCTTTTAGAAGTTAAAGCCCATGCTTTTTCTTAATTGAAAATTTATTTTCTATTTAATAATTTGCTCCTATAATTAATTGCGAGCAATGATCTTTCAATTTTCTTTGTAATTGATCTTCAAAGTTCCCATTTGTAAATGATCTCCAATACTTTACTTGTTAAATAAATTAGCAACTGGATTTATAACTAACACTTTTATGATACCGACATTGATGGATCAAGGATTTCTTTTCATACGCTATTAGGATTTTTCGGTTTAAATAAAACGGGAATAAACTATGAAGCACAATGGGCCTCATTCTTTTCATGTGGGTTCTCCGTTGGGTATAGGGATGGCAAAAAAGCCCGAGCTCGACGAGCGTACCTAAAACTCGAAACAAATGGGACGGGTATACCCGAAACCCAATGGGTATGGGCCAGGTATGGGATTATGATTTAAAAATTCTCGCGGGTATGAGATTGGATGTAACCCGGTCTGATTACCCGAAAACACATACCCGTTTACCGGAACAATATACCCGAATCATATACCCGAAAAATTCTTTATATTTTGTTGGTTGTGAAGTATATGTATAAAAAGTTATATATGATATTATTTATTTATAGGATATTGTTTTTTAATATCCTCAACTCTAATCATTTGGTCATTTGGTCGGGAACACTCTCAGCTTTTGTTTTGTTATCCATCACTCCCAACTTTCATCTTAATTTGTAATAATTATTGTATAAACAAAAGTTATAAAAGAATTATGAGGTTAAAAAGTGTACTTGAAAATCCTAACGGGTATACCCGATGCCGGTATGCCCGATACCCGACAAATACCCGGGTGATAGGCCGGGTACGGGACACGGTTTCACAAACAGATATGAGAATGGGATTACCAATACCCGGCCCGAACCTGACCTATTATCATCCCTACTTGGGTACTGAACAAGATCCCAAGCGTGTCTAACAAATAAAATGATAAATACAGATAGATACCAACAAAATTGATTTAGTTACAAGTTTTCTATGTAAGAGAGCATAGGTTGGAGATGGACCCGGATAAGCTAATGTGTCAGAGTTTAATTTGAAACAAATCATGAATTATGTTTAAATGGTTAAACAAATATCTTTAAATAGACAATACATGCTTAAATATGATTGGTCAATGCGTTTATTCAAAATATAAGTATTCTAAACTTCTACGCCAAGCCTTTAAACATGTTCTGTACAAAAAGACAAAACAAAAGCACGACTTAGCTAATTGCTGGTTGAATGAAAAATGTATCTAAAAGTTATTTATGAAGATTCTAATCCTTCATTGTTTAGAACAAGGATGAGCTGGCTATCGGTACTAAAATATCGATACTAAAAATCGTTATTGGGTATCGGTGCTGAAGACAAAAAATTAGTATAATACCGTTACCGTGTCGAATCGTATTGTAACGATCCTGAAACCTTAAATAGTGAGTACCGAATTGGTAACGAAAGTACCTCAAAATGTGAGTACCGAATTGGTAACGAAATTACTCGATTTAGTATTTGTATCGGCACCCGGTACCATTTCTCACCCCTAGAATATGGTATTCAACTTAGATGTTGTCATAAGGTAAAAAAAAATCTTAGGAAAACAAAATGCATTCCTAATAAAATTTTTGAGTGCTAGTTAACTAACCAACTTTTTAACGTTGTAAACTAAAAGTTGAGTAACACACATAAAAAAAAGGTTTGACTGGTTCGTTGAAGGTGGACCCCACATGAATGTTACCATGGATTTTACCTTGAACAATTTAATTACCTATCTAGCTAGTAATTAAGTAGTAGCATGTTTAATCAGTTAATCATGACTATTTTTGTATACACATCTAATAAAGACAAATGTATAAATATTCGATTGCCGTTAAATGGGAGCAATGAAAATGGCGAAATGTAGCATAATACTGACTGAAAATGACAACTAGCTGCATAATTTTATCATAAAATTGAACAAAAGAATGGATCTTAATTCAAACTCCTATAGCAGTCAATGATCGTATGAGCTTATAAACACTCAATTCACATCAATATTCATATCATCTAATCTTGATCTTGTTGCCATGGCTTCAAAAGGAGACTATGAAGTTGGAGTACAAGACGATTTTACACAAGACGGGACTACTGATCTTAAAGGGAAACCCGTGTTGAGACGGGAAACCGGGAGATGGAAAGCTTGTTACTTTATGTTAGGCGAGTAGCTTTTATAAATATATATATATAGTACTATAGTGTTATAAACTTGTTAACCATGAAGACAAAATATTTTTAAAATGTAACATGTGTGCTAAGTTTTTCAGGATATGAAGTGTGCGAAAGGATGGCGTACTATGGTATAGCAACAAATCTCGTGTTGTATTTGACACGAGAAATGACGGAACTGTTACATCGTCGAATAGTGTTACAAATTGGGTAGTAACCGTGTGGATCACACCTATTTTAGGTGCTTATGTCTCGGATACCTATCTTGGACGATATTGGACTTTCATGATTGCTTCTATTATTTACTTTGTGGTAAGATAACCTATTTATTGATCATAGAGGTGACAAAATAAACAGTTGCATAACATGTTAATATGTATTATTATAAGGTAAAATCAAGAAAGTATTTATTTTGAATAAGAAAATTAACAAAATAGTCTTAAAAAACTACAATCAACCAGGGTGTCACGAGTGTCTTTTGATGTAATGGATTTCAATATGACGTGACATACTAGACCATTATGGAGAAGCAAATTTATCCTAGCGCGATAGATCTATGCATGACGCAACATATTGGATCTGTCGCGCCTATATTTTTTTGAAACGAATTTCTTGTGTGTTATGTCACCGCACTCTTCAAATTTGGAGAGCCTCGTTGACTCACTCCAACCAAGCTATGTTGTCTTAATAAGGCTTACGTTAGTTTCAGAATTTGACTTAGTTATTCCCTTGAGCAAAAAATCCATGCATGACGCAATATATTGGATCTGTGGTACCTATGGCCTCATTACTAAAAATAAAATAAACATTTGTGATATGTGTCCTCATAGGATTGGTGGATATAATTAGAAATTAAAAGTGTGAGAAACGATTGTTTTCGTTGTTTTAAATGACTTTTCCTTATATAATCATGATCTTTATTTTCTTGTTTATCAAAACAGGGAATGTGCTTATTGACCCTTGTAGTTACCGTACCCGGGTTAAAACCACCATCGTGTGGTAAAACCGTAAGTTACCTAGATTGCGATAAACAACCGTCATCATTCCAGACCGGTATCTTTTATTGTGCATTGTACATTATTGCGATCGGAACCGGTGGGACCAAACCCAACATCTCGACAATGGGCGCGGACCAGTTCGATGACTTTGACCCAAAAGAACGAGCCCAAAAACTCACGTTCTTTAACTGGTGGATGTTTAGCATCTATCTTGGCACCCTTTTTTCAAGCACTTTTTTAGTATACATACAAGATAATGTGGGGTGGGGTATTGGATACGGGCTCCCTACTGCTGGCTTAGTGGCGTCCATGGTGGTTTTTATTATTGGGACACCAATGTACCGCCATAAGGCAGCATCTGGGAGCCCGTTTACTAAGATGGCTAAGGTATTAGTTGCCGCAACACAAAATTGGAATCAAGTTGTACCGGATGACCCCAAAAAGCTTTATGAGTTGAGTATTGACGAGTATTCGGGGCCCGGGAAGTACATAATCGGCCACTCATCTTCGTTAAGGTAAATATATTTTATCTTTATATTTTTTAATTACAGTGACAGACCAGGATTTTTTTTTTCACTGGTGTTTAAAGTTTTCTGTTCAGGTCGGGTCAGGTTGGTCACATGCATTTTTTAACACAAAATTAAATTATAAGTTTATAACTCATGATGTGAACACTACAACATGCTTCTTGACCGAGCCGCATTGAGGACCGAAGAACAGTTTCCGAATGGAAAGTGTGTCCGGTGACTCAAGTCGAGCAAACAAAGCAAATGGTGAAAATGGTTCCAATCTTAATAGCCACGGTCATACCAAGCATTCTTCTGGCTCAAACCCACACACTCTTCATCAAACAAGGCGTGACACTAGTCCGATCCGTGGGCCCACATTTCGACATCCCACCAGCGTGCCTTTCGGTATTTGTAACAATCTTCTTACTAATAAGTATTGTACTCTATGACCGCTTCTTCGTCCCTACTATTCGAAAATACACCAAAAACCTGAGAGGCATCACGTTACTACAACGAATGGCAATCGGGCTCGCTCTCCATGTCGTTACATGGTCATTGCTAGCATGGTGGAAAGGAAACGCCTTCGTGTCGCTAAAGATCATGGTATTTTCGAAAATGACCAAACCGTCCATCTGAGTATTTTCGTCCTCCTCCCTCAATTCGCGTTGATGGGGATCGCGGATAGTTTCTTAGAAGTTGCAAAACTCGAGTTTTTCTATGATCAAGCGCCCGAAGGAATGAAGAGTCTCGGGACGGCTTATTGGACGACTGGGATAGGAGTCGGGTATTTTTTGAGTGGTTTTATATTATCGACTGTGGCTGATGTTACAAAGAGGAATGGACACAAAGGCTGGGTTCTAAACAACTTAAATGAGTCGCGGTTGGATTATTATTATTTGTTTTACGTGCTCTTGAGCTTCGTTAACTTGTTGTGTTTCGTCGTGGTCGCTAAATATTCGTGTACAATAATGAAGTGAACGAGTCAGAAAATGAGTTGCAAGAAGATATTGGGAAGTTCACGGAACAAGGATACATTGCTGGTTGAGTTGGCCTCTTTAAGGGAATAAAGTAGTTTGAATTTTTATGTATTTATAAAGTTTTTTTTTTTTTTGGTTTTCATGGTATAAATATATATGATAATTCTTTGTAAAAGTTTAATAGTGATTTAAATCTATGATAATTTGTATATTGTCACGCGTGTTAGATCAACTTGTGAGCCACGTTGTTTCTATGTGGATGTAATTAGTCAAGGATGCAACACAAGTTATGATATCATAAAGGTCTTGACTCTTGACAATTATTATTCATATTTCAACCCTTTATATAAAGGGAAATTATAAATTATTACAAATATAAAATAGTTATAGATAAGTTATACAAGATAATCGTAATACAAATGTGAAATATATAATTGCTAATATTTTCTCACAGTTTGAACAATAGTAGAACGAACACTTATATTGGATTGAAATTCCTGGTAGAGATGTCGTGACAAGCACTTTGTAAATATATTAGCATATTGAAACAATGATGGAACATGAATATCCCTTAAGTGGCCGATGCGGACTTTTTCTTGAACAAAGTGTGTATATATATATATTGATTTCAAAGTGCTTGGTTCGCTGATGTTGAAACGAATTTTCAGACAAGTACACTCGACATTGTCACAATAGACAATTGTGGTCGTACGCAATTGAACATGAAGCTCAAGCAAAAGGTTACGTAACCAAGTGGTGTCCGTTGTCGCATGTTCAACACCTCGGTATTGTGCTTTGGCACTTGAACAAGAAACAATAGGCTGACGTTTTGAGGACCGAGAGATTTAAAGCACACAATACCCAAATGTGGAGAGTCTCGAGTCAGGGAACCCACCCTAATCGGCATCCGAGTAGGCTGTCAGAGTGTCAGAGTATGTGTTAGAGATGTTATGAGTTGTAAATCGCAATCAATTGTACCTTTGAGATATCGGTGAATCCATTTCATGAAATCCTAGTGTGTATCTTGTGGAGCATCATGAACAATCATAATTGTTGGTCGGCATACGTAAAGTTTAATCGAATGAACTTGAGGCATTGTGACTTCCAGCAAGTGTACGGTATAACGTAGCATCGAGTAATAGGGTGTCGCTACCACCCATCGGTCATAGTTGGATGTGTATTCCATTTCAACAAGTTTCTTAATCGAATGATCAGTTCCTCAATTGAGTTTCATGGCGGTGCGACGATGACCGAAAAAACGGGGAGGGGTGAAAGGGGTGGTGATAATCCCCATTAAGGTTTTCTAGAGAAAAAAAGATAAATTGGTGGTGCAGGACCCATGATTTGTATTTATTTCATTAAAAATAATGTCACGTCAGCAATATAATGACAAAGTTAGGATTTGTAAGTTTGAAAATGACATAATAAAATAAGTTAAGAGTGATGATAAACATTTTGTTACTTAAGAGTGTTATCAACCAACAAGTTAAATTTAGTATTTATTTGAATTAATAAAACTTTTGTTATTAATAAAAAGTTGTACATGAAACAAAAAAAATATTACAACACATAAAAAACAATAGAAGTTGTACAATGAAACATAGAACGTGTACAAAATAAATGGTATATGACGTCATAGATAAAGAAGTTAGATGAGGAAGTGAGTAATTAATATAGAGGAAATTCACTTATAGGTGTTTTTCATATTTTAATATTAAAGTAAGACTTTTGTTCAGATGTACACATTATATACCTAACAATGGACATGTTTAATTCAACCAAATTAATAATTTGCATTTAATTCGTGTAACGATGACTATTTTCATTATCCATTTTATTATTTAAGGATATTATTAAGAACTCTATTTTACAAACAATTCATAATTAAAATGCTTATATTTCTTTTAAATTTTTCCTTATTCCGAAAATTGTTATGCGTTAAAATTGAATATTCTATTATTACTAGTTACATACCTATTTTAAATGACATACAACCTTTTAGAATTGGATGACAATGAAACCTAAACTCGATTGAAAAATATTAGAGTTTTTGAATTATATTTTCTTTATAATATACTGAGAGTTATTCAATAATCATTTTTGAGCGTTTTCATTTTGATGAGTCATGTCAATTCGTTTTTTTGGAGAAGTTATATTGGTCATTCTAATTACATGTCAATTGTTTCGGTTTCATGCACACTACTAACTGTCATTTATAGTCACGAGTGAAATATATTCAATACGTGAAGAGAAAACTTGATGAAAGATATAATGGTTAAGCAAAATCTTCATCTAAAACTTCCCATGCCGCTTCATCCCAATCTTAGAGCATTCACATCCCATCCCCTATAATTATGTGTGGGGAGTTTGCAAATTATAGGGTGTGGTTGTGAGTGTAAATTATAGAGTGAAGAGAGAAATGTAGTGATTTTTTGTAAATTTGGGGAATTGTGTGTCCATATTTATTTTTTAATATTTGTTAGATTGATTGTGAGTAGAGGAGAGAGATAAATGTAATAATAAAAATAAAAAAAAAATTATTTAACTGAGCAGGAGAAAAAAATATAGTGTTTTTTAGTATAATTATAGAGATAATGATAGAGAATGGAATGAGAATGCTCTTATGTCTCCAACCCAATGTAATTCCAATTCATCTAAAACCATAGTCCATATTTACACCCATTCTAGAATAAAAAGAGTACTACTCAATTGAAGTATTGAACAATATAATCATAATTTCTTAAAATCAAAACGATAAAATTCAATATAAAAGTATGAATATTGTATTAACTTTTTTTTAAACAGTTAATGAATAAAGTTTGACTTTTAGGATAATTCAATGACAAAAGGCTAACTCATACACCGACAAAGCCGCGACTGAATACACCGCTAGGTAATTAATACGTCTGCAATCACAAGCGGCGGGAAATATCATATTAACTAGATTTATCTATTTTATATCAACTAGTTTCTCTTACATGTTTTTGAATTTGAGAAAATTCCCAAAACAATGATTACAAATTTCTTCAAAACATAACCATTTTACCTTTAAAGTAAAACTAAACAAGATTCCTTAAACCCACAAAATTGATTATCATGATCTCACATTTTAATTATTAAGTTTGAAGCACGTTCAAATGCTAAAAAATTAATAACCAACATCATAAATACCATTTAAAACTGCAAAAACACTAAGCATTGCCATTTGTACTGTACAACATCTTCAAGCAAAGACCCACCTAAATAACAATTAATTCATTGTGGATTCAAAAACCGGGTCAACTGGGTCGGGTTAACAATGCCGGGTATGTGTACTCCATTACTACCCATAACAAGACCCGACACTTCAGCATAGCTTTCAAACTTCCTCTTCTCACCCGGCTTCGGCTCAGCCGGCTTTACCTTTTGGCTAATATTCATCGGCTTTCTAATATCGGCTGAATTAGCCGCAGCAGCCGGGTCCCATTTTTGGCCAAACAAGGTGCCTTTTGTTAGAAACTCATGAGCCAGATAGCCAGCCAGGAGCTTATTATCATGTACTGGACGATCCGGCTTGGTGGCTCTGAATGGAGCCGGAGCCATGGCTCGTGGTAAGATCGGCTTGGCTAACTTTGGTGTGGTTGACGGCTTGAGGAAGCCGAACGTTTCGTCTCTGGCTTTCGGCTTATTTGAAGCCATGGGAATTAATTGCCTGGGCGTGTGGCTCATTGTTGTTTGCATTAGCGTCCGCCACGTCAGCAAACTATCGTATTCCAAATTACGAAAATACCCTTGATTTGACTGGCTATATAAAAAGACCCAATAAGAATCCAAGGGTAAATTGGTAATTTCACCACCAAAAATTTTGAAAAAAATTCGGATCAGGATGGAAATATTTTTTTAAAAATGAGTGGGTCTCCGGCGAAGTCGGAGCACGGTGGTTGACGGCGGCGCACGGCGGAGAAGTGGGTGGTGGAGAAAGAGAGAGAATAGATGAGAAGGTGTGGGTAGAATGGGAGATGCGGTGGCTTCAATTTATAGGGAAATGAATAGATTATTGCCCTTGATGTTGTTCACAATTACAAAAATACCAGAAAAGCTAAAAATGGAATTATTTGAATAACCCCTTTATGAAAGGAGAATTGTCAGTATACACCCCTGCCGTGGGGGGTTGAAGGGATGTTTTGGATAGATTGAGGGGGTTGAGTGTAAGTAGTTTATTGTTTGGGGAGAGAATCATAAATAAGTTACATTTATATTCATAGTACACACTTTGAGGAAAAATCTCATCCTTCTAGGTATTTCTCCTTTTAAAAATATTCCTACTTTTTTTAAAAAATAAATTATTTTGATGGGATTATATATTTAATATTTTTAACTTATGATATTGCTATATAGGTGCTTCTAATCTGATACTATTTTTATTTGAAATTTTGAAACATAGTTAGAAAATGATACATTTTATATTTTTCACACTCCTGGTTATGGTAAGGTTTTTTGGGTTTTTAATAACAATTTCATTAAAATAAAATGGGGTGTTTTGATAAGCTTATGAAAAGTGCTTATTTTTTAAAAAAAAAACAAAAGTTGTTTGGTAAAATAAATTGATGTGTGTTGAAAAGCTTTAAAACGAAACTTTTCTATACTATTGATTTTTAAAAAGCAAATAAGCAATTTTAAGAAGTTGACACATAACCTTGAATATTCATATGAAATGTATTGATGTCAAGAAGAGAGCGGCCTTGATGACTAGTTCTAATGTTTCATCAAGGTAAATTAATAAATTGAGGTTAGAAAATATAAAGAAGCTATTCTTTGTCCACCTTTGGATTTTTAGTATTATGTATGATTTAAAAACTAATTGTCACATTACATGGTTTTTAAAGTTTGATCTTACCAGTCCGAGGAGTAAACTAGTAATCTTTCTTGTTCATCATGGATTAAGTTTTCAAAACATAAATTTTATGAGATTTATTAAATTACTCGTAGTTACTTACAAGAAAGTTGTTAATTATCACTCTAAAATTTAACACTTCTTAAATCTAACTATCTGTATAATTGTCTAACAAAAAATCCTACGTGTCGCTCTCAGGTTGCTCCCCCAAACTCAAAAGCAACCAGAATGAAGGTTTTGGCCTGGGTTAGGCGTGACCCAATTTTCTGAAACATTTGAATATGATTTATCCCATCATTTCATTGTTCTCACTCAGTAAACCCTAAAGCGACCTTCATCTCCCTCGTCACCCGCCTCTCTACTCTTTCTCTCTCATTCGATTTTGTAATAACATCGATTTTCATCTCGACTTAACCTAATATCGATTCACAGGAACTGATCAAGAATTATCATTATGATTCAGAAGGTATGTATTGTCTGATTAATCAGTTTATCGGTTCTATTCTAACATTAGAACGAATCTGAAACAAACTTGGGCGGCGTCTTAGGGTTTTTACGAGTTTCGTTCGATTAAGCGATTAAGGGTTAATCAGTTTAATTGTTTGATAAATTTGATGAATTTACAATCCCGTTTTATAATTAATTGTTTGTGCTCTGTTTGAAACACAAAACCTAAGGGTTTCAATTTGTGTTTAGTTACCGGGGTTTGAGTTCTAGGGTTTTGTGTATAAGCAATGGTGTGTTATCTATTGATACAAAACTGTTTTGGTTTGAATGATGAATGCCAACTGATCATTATAATTTGGTACTTAAATCACAGTGTATACAAATTTGAGGTAGAGATAAAACGGCCAATTTTTCTTGTGAAGGTAAACCATATTTATAGTTCCCATACCGTTTTATTTGTTACACTGATTTTTGATTCTTGCGTTTTTTTTTATCGACTGATCTTTGAAATCGATTCTTGATGTTGAATATTGATTATAGAAAACGTATAGACGACAAGCCGATTTTAATTTCGTAAGGACCTTGAATAGTTTGTTGCTTGATGCAAACATGTTAACGCCAATTATGAGGGTTCCACTTCACAACTTCATGCCTCACATTTAATATGCGTGTGATGAGATTTTGGATATTGATATAAGTTTTACATGTTCAACTATTCTGAATATTATTATTGTTTTTATTATTATTATTATTATTATTATTATTATTAAATTTACACATGTATTAATATACAGGAAGGTATTATATTGACTTCCATATCATTCAAACATTTAGCTCAAGATTGATCCGTTATAATACAAGGTATTGAATTTATAGCTCATTCTCATATGTTTTGCCTCTCCATTTTAATTGAAAACACCATTACCATTTTTACACATTTTAGACTGTTTTGCATGTGGACTTTATGGATTGCCATGGTGGATGGACCAATTAGCCTCTCTGGTGGCTGGAGTAGACTTGAAAGCTTAATTGGTTGCATTTAGTTGTAAATTTCTACATGGTTGTAAATTTTGTGGTGCAGGCTCTAGACAATTATCTTCTTAGATGCCTCATATATATACTTGAAAATTAGATAAGCTCATTAAGATAAGGTGTGTGGATTAAGATGAAATGGCTAACAAATGGAGCATCATGAGAAATATTGAATTTCATTTTAATATTGCTTTTGATTTCATTTACATGAGCTTATTAGCAAGTTTTTCTTTGGCATTCTGTAGTGTCAAACATCTTATGTATGTTGCCACGCATCATGAAGTGAGCGGGTAAACGTGACACGCGGAAACGATACTTAACGTTAAGGATGTGCACGGTTTCATTTAGTTTGATTATTATTATTAACTCTAAAAGCCAAACTTCAAAGTTTGTTTGGTGCAAAGATTAATCGGATACCAAGGCAGTTTGGGCTTTACAGAAAATGACGGTTTAATGAGAAAATTTTTTGCTTGGGTCAGGTCATCATACGGGTCAGCAATCTTTGACTATTCGAGCGAACCTGATTATGGATTTCGGTTATTCTAAGACCCAAATGACTTTATTTGATACACAGACACCCTGATGGAAAATAGTTGCGTCTGGTGATGTGATAGAGAAGACTATGGAAATAAGGCAAAAGCGGATGATTAAGAATCGAGATCGCACCGAAGAAATGGTGACATCTGGGTTTAGATTCTACCCAACAGAAGAAGAGTTGATATCGTTCTATCTAAAACACAAGATAGAACCAAGCACAACAAGATTGTAGCAAAGTATCGAAACAGTCATACCCGAGCTTAATGTTTACGTTTGTCCATGGGACCTCCCACGTTGGTACTTCATTTACGCCTTTATTATCTATCTTTTTATTCTTTTTTATTCTTTTTATAAGTTGGTGTTAATGCCATTACGTGATTACAAGTGTCGGTTTGTCCTCAAGCAGATTCTTGAAGATATATATTTTATGTTATTTAGAAATCTAACATGTGAGAATATGATAACATATACGTATATAAATTTTTAAAAAGCGCAAAATCATACTTAAAATCTGCCCTTTATTCGTTTTCATGTATTAAAAAACGATTTGCAAGTTTACAATGGTGTAATCGTATAAGTTGGTGTCCATAAAGTGATTACCGGTGTCGGCTCGCCCTAAAGGAGATTATAAAATCTGAACTCTTTTCGTAAAAAAATCCTGATATGTGGGAATATGATAACACATAACTTTTATATAAGATTTTTAAAAGCGCAACATCCTACAATTTAAACAGAAAGTCAAGAGATTGAATGGTTAGGCCTGTAAACGAACCAAGCCCTAAAATAAAGAAATTCCACCTTTGTGTGTTTCTATATATGAACAATTTTCATCTCATGTATTATGTTTGTGAACCAGAATACGCGGGAGAGCAATTTCGAGGAGATCTTAAACAAGGTTATTTTTTCATTCCGAGAGAAGATAAAGAAGCGCGAGGAGGAAGACCATCACTCCTCACGAGTTCTGGCTACTAGAAAGCCGCTGGCTCGCCAAACATCGAAAAAGCAGGTGTGGTTTGTGAGCATGTTGTAAAAGGTTACTTGTTGGTTAATTGGCATACACGCGTGAGCTGGAGAACAAACTTTTGCGTTTGTTTGGAAGACGAAAATGGAAGACTTAAGAGACAGGAGGTATGCTTGATGTTTGTTAATGTTAAGACTTATATATTATAATATCAAGATGGTTTCTAATGGTCATTTTTTTTTTATATTGAGTTATTATTACTACCTTTAGATAAGCATAGTTAGGATATAAATTATCTTTTATATTTACATGTTTGCTGAAACACAGACGTGTCTTTTTTTTGGTTTTGCTAACTACTATGGATCTCTTGCGCAGGAGGTAGGGGGTATTGCCAAGTTCATCGCCGCCTAAACCCAAGTGCCAACTCGGAAGAACAAGCTCAACTTCTTTCTAAAAAGTTTATTTTTTTAGTATTATAATGTTATTTAGATGTCTTTCCCCTTTTTTCAGTTCTCCTTGGGAGACATGGTTATTTGTGTTTGCTACTGTTGTCTCTTAATTATCTTGCATTGGGCCTTGATTGTGATCGGCTTGCGATTACTAGAAGACACTTTTCCCTGTATGTATTAATCTCTTTAATGGTTATTTGAGTTTTTGCAAACATGTTGCTTTTCCTTGATCATGTACTTGCCTTCATCGTAGCAAAGCAATGTTTTATTGTGACTTCTATTTAGTGAAATGAATTGGTACTTGAGTAGAATAAAATGAATTTGGTTAACCTGATAAATTTATCTTGGCATTTGTTGTATTGTGAGGCCCCTAATCTTGCTTAGTATGGAAATTTTTTTTTATCGTCAGTTTGTAACAATTTTTAATTTTCATCAAACTAAGTAAAATAACAATAATGTCAAAATAAAAAAAAATAGCAGAACCCATGTCGAAATGAAAGGAATATTAAACAACTTAGGCAAAACCTTAACACCAGTCGACAAATGACAAAATGATTAAAAACAAAAACGATAATAAACCCGCGTCACACGCGGGCTAAAAGCTAGTTACCCATAATTACCTACAAGAAATGAAGAAACTTTTTAATCATTGCTCTACAAAATTATTATTATTATTTTTTAATCCAACAGTTCTATTAATTCTATTACGAATGTGTTCATTTGAATGTGGATATTAAACGTTTTTTTAGGGTATATAAAAATTGAATTTTTACATAAATAAATCATTAACCTTCAAAATGGCGTGGGCTAAATAAAGGTGAGTATTGATTGTGTGTAGAGGTGCACAAACAGGTCCGGTCCGATCCCAACCCAGTGTACCTGACCTGAAACCGGTTCCTACCTGTACCTGACCCGCGGGTAGGACCAGGTATAGGATTTCTCTCCGGAACCAGTGGAACCGGAACCGCAAATACCCGGTATAAACCCGACCCAGCCCTACCCGAAGCCCAAAAAAAACCGTATAACCGGTCAAATACCCGAGTATTCCCGGAACCGGTTCCTGCCCGGACCCGGTTTGACTTTTGTTGACCATACCCAGAACCGGTTCCTACCCGGTTCCGGGTTTGAAAAATACCCCGGTTTCGGGTTTAAAAAATATCCGATTTGTGCACGTTTACTTGTGTGATAAAGCTTGTATGAATTATGACCCTTGTTGCGCTAGGCATAACTTAAGCCCATAAAAGATGTTAGATGGATGGATAGGTGTTAGTATATGGGCCGAGTGTCCCCACTCACATGTTTAGGGCCCATATTCATAATCATCATTTAGTCAATCACAGTCAACAATATAGACAATTCTGTGTAACCCTTTTCATGGTAATATTTGGAGATCAAATTATTTTAGATATCAAATCTTATATAATTTCATGTATATATAATCTGCAATCAAAGCCACATTTGCATTCTCTTAACACTGTTTTCTTTAATCAACCATATATAATGGAATATATGTTGTTTGATAAAACTATAGTATATCTACTAGCTTGTTTTATTCCACTCAATGTTCTTAATCTTTAGTTAATTCTTTCATTATGTTTTGTTATATGAAACACATGATTACAGGCATTCCTGTTTTCAATTTTACTATGGTAGTGTTTTCCT
Source organism: Bidens hawaiensis (assembly GCF_021521415.1). Classification (NCBI taxonomy): domain Eukaryota; kingdom Viridiplantae; phylum Streptophyta; class Magnoliopsida; order Asterales; family Asteraceae; genus Bidens; species Bidens hawaiensis. The sequence goes on from NW_027496136.1 coordinate 44,756, forward strand.
TAATTAAAGACAAAGGAATGTTCAACAATATGATGTAAGACCTGATAGCTGTAAATTTTTGATTTCGTATTTTCTGAATAGCTTTCTGAATCACATAATCTCGCTTTCAGATTAAAGTATTTTATGGGTCATGAAATCAATGATCAGACAAGACAAACAATCTTCAAACGAAAAATTATTATTATTATTATTATTATTATTATTATTATTATTATTTGTGAAAGCGAGGTTGTAAAATCATGTGTTAAAACAATAGGAGATGAATCATCTATATAAGCATCAAACCATCACACTGATTGAGGTGAAACATCACAACCTTTCACGAAAAGGTATGATAAACTTGTGTGTAACTGTATTAATTATTAGTCACATTAGTATCACAAGAGTTATTATTAATTATATCGTCAGTTATTGCTGATGATCAATGGCAATTTACTACTGATCTTATCGATTTGTATGCGGCTTTTTACTACAAGGGGCGTTGCCCTAGGCCCAACTTAGAGTGTTGCCTCCCACCCCACCAATATGTGATGCCCCTATGAACCACGTATTCCGTGGTTCTTGATATTATAATAGACTTATACAAATGTGCATTTGGTCTTTAAATATATTTCAATTACCTAAATAGCTTGATGACACTAAAATCACAAACATTCCTCCTATATTTTAATGTAATTATTGATTCAGTTAAACTAGTTACAATCACATATTACAAACTCGTCGATAAATGAAAATTTCATAATGATCGAATTTTTATCTTAGTATATTACACATTCAAGATATCTTGAATTTCGTGACGTCATTAATTGAACCTTGATTTCATACTAATAAAGTTTACCATGTTGTTAACTATGTTTTACTAGCCTGTTTATGTTTTGCTCATCAAGAGATTGTTTTAGAAATTCCAATAAATTCACAGAAAGTGAAACATGTGTCGTGTTGTCCCCTGCCCTGTCATTTGCCCGAAACAGAATATTCCTTTTCCTAAACGTACAGGCAAGAATGCCAGGCTGGTTGGCGGCGGCGGTCGGGCAGCTGGCGGTGTCTCCTCTCTCACTTTCTAATCTAGTCTAGTCTATACGCCAACGACGCCACTCTCACGGTTTGCTACTTCCCAGGACCTCCGTACTAAACACCTCAGCTTTATTTATTTAATTATTAACTTATTTAATTTCTACTATTTTATTCTATAATAATATCGATGTGGAAATGTTTTATTTCTTGTTTACTTTTTATTATACACACATTTATGTAACTATCTATAAATGTTTCTTGTACAACAGTACATGACTACATGTAATCAAGTAATCTTGTATATATAAATCAACGATAGCAATACGCGATACGCACTTAGCCTGTGTATAACTTAGTAAACTATCTTAGGATATAATAGTCATCGTGTACGTGCCGGTAGGCTTGACGTATTTTACTTAAAAACCCTCGGGAATATTACACTACCCATAAGGTAAAGACATTTCAAGATGTACACCAGTAGGTCTTTTGTACAACATATTTTTTTTTCTTAACAGTTTCTTTTAGGAGGTCCCAGGTTCGATTCCTAGTTTACATTTGCACTCTGCAACACTATAAGAAGGATTTGAACTTGTGTAATGAAATATGACAAGTGTTATGACCATTTGAAAGAGACATAACTATAATTGCAGGTTGCGACAAATGTCTTTCAAAGAAAATAAAAATCCTATTATGTTAAAGTTTGAACAGTAAGCTTTTCTGTTGTAAGAACCTATAATAGCCATAAAAGAAAGGGAATCCAATAAAAACATATAGAACCTATGGCCTTTCATCTTTTATTATATTTAATGCACGGTATAGTAACTATTTTATCTTTATAAATTTAAATTATAATTACCATTATTATTGAGTTATATTATCCTACCCTAAATGAATAAATCAATAATAGAGTTTACTACTTGCATACTATTACAAAAATTACACACATTAAATTGTCTTATTATGCTTATATAAAAATAACATATGAATATTGAGTACACACACACTCTCCCTCTATATATATTGTCCCACAAAATCTCATACCTCTCAAAGACTATGATGATAGTTTCAAGTTTCACTTTCACTTTCACTTTCACTTTCACTTTCACTTTCTTGTTTTTCACACTCACAACTCTCCAACTCGGTAACTCACAACCCACTCTCAACTCACACGAACAAGAAACACTATACCTTTTACTCGAATCACTCAACTCCAACGTCCCATGGCGTTCATACTTCCCGGACGACCTCTGCTCGTCCGGCCCACACGGCATCCTTTGCGACTACACCACCGACCCCACAACTTTACACGTCACCGAACTCAGTTTCGGGTTCGTCTCAGACTACAACCCGAACCCGAATTGCACACCCAACTCCACCTTACCCGACCCGTTTCCATTCCACTCATTTCCCCACCTCCGAAAACTCTTCTTCTATAACTGCTTCACCCACAAACCCGTTTCCTTACCCGGGTTTTCCCGGGTCGGGTCGGGTCTTGAAGAGCTTGTGTTCATTAACAACCCTTCACTTTTTGGCTCATTGAGTGATGATATTGGTGACTTGAAGTCGTTACGTCGGTTGATTATAACCGGGACGAATGTCTCCGGTGAAATCCCAGTTGGGTTCGGGGAGTTGGTGAGCCTGGAAGAGGCTACGCTCTCCCGAAATTATTTCACCGGGGACGTGAAAGTAAATTTTTCAAAACTTAAGAAGTTAGAAGTTTTGGACCTTGGTTATAATAAGTTAACCGGGGTGGTCCCGGGATCAATTGGAGAGTTGAAAAGTCTGTTGAAACTCGATTTGAGTTTTAACAGGTTTTCTGGTGGGGTCCCGGAGACGATGGGCGGGTTAACGGGTTTGGAGCTTTTGGATTTGAGTGAGAACCGGTTAAGGGGAGGTGGGGTGCCTTTGTTTTTGTTGAATATGAGGAAACTAAAGGGGGTGTATTTGAGTGGGAATGAATTAGGAGGGGTGATTCCTGACATATGGGAGAAGTTGAGGGGTGTTGAAGGAGTTGGGTTGTCAAGGTTAGGGCTTGTTGGTGAAATTCCATCTTCCATGGGGGTATTTTTGGAAAATGTGAGTTATTTGGGGCTTGATAATAATAAGCTTAGTGGAAAAGTTCCTAAAGAGTTTGGAAAATTAGGGGTGGTGAGGTTAGAAGGGAACCCTGAGTTGTGTGTGGATGAAAGGGTAATTAAGTCATTTTCTAAAAGGAGAGGTGGGTTGGGTGAGGTGAAGATTTGCAACAAGGTTGAAGACCCTATATATGCACAAGTATATGGCACTAGTTCTTCAAGTACAAATGGTCATCATATCTATTGCCTATTTATTTTGTGTATATTGTTATGGTGGTAGAGATGATTTATGTTGTTAGAAAAAGAAAACTATACCTCTTGTAAGGGCAATATTGTAATTACACTTGTCAAATTTACTAGAGTTTGTCTTGTTCAAATTAGCATACACATGTTTTGATATTGTTATTTATGGTAGTAGAGATGACTTAGGTGGTTAGAAAAAAGAAACTAGCATATTTTGACATGTCTACCTCTTGTAAGGGCAATATTGTAATGATACTTGGAGTTTGTCTTGTTTAAGTTAGCATACACATGTTTAATAAGCATGGTCATGACGGCTCATATAAGTAATATTATAAGCTTCAACTGAACCTGTTTATTAATATACTTATTGTCTATTATTTATATGTAGTATGCTTTTGTTTACAATGATAATAAAATATAACATAACACATATACTAGGGGTTGTATCATCAGATTAATAATATATTGTTTTTGGTGATTACATATCATCATAATTACTTATTAAAAAAACTTACATTTTGACAAGCAAATGATTCAATAGGCTAACGAGTCTAATCAAAGTCGGTACCTAAAACTTGCTTACTAAATGAGTTACAACTTAAGCTTGAGTACAACTCATTTAAACACTGCTTGACTTGTGCACACTAAAATGCGCGTAGTGCAACTCTTAGTGACCAATCAACTTGATATAAAAATAAATTTCGTCAAAACCAAGATGCTAGAGTTTTGCGCACAAGCAACAAAATAAAAACTAACCAGATAAAAGGCTTCTACCCTAGCGATATCATGGTGTGCAGTGAAGATGTTCATCCTCAGACCTCAAATGGTTAAGGGTTATAGTCCCATAAAAACCATTGGTATATATTTAGAGGATGTTAGTTAGCTATTCTAAAAGTACTGGAATAATATAAGAAAGAGAAATCAGAAAATGGTTTTCCTGTCATTTATCTGCATCGGCGCATGCGGATGGTTGTGAACTAACATCATCCGCTTAAGTTGGTTTCTTTTTACGAGTCCCTTTTGAGACTTCTGGCAATGACTTGTCCTGGGCCCCACGATCCTCCGCACCCCTAGTGTGGTGTCGTCTTGGTTGCCTTGATTTGGGTTGGGAATCATGGTCGGCAGCATTTTCCACTGAGCGATGACCCCGGTGTCTAGATTTTACCTTTTCTTGACTTTCTCTTCTAGACATCTTTTGGTCTGAATCCATAACAATAATTATAGATAATATACATCCAATGATTATGTACTTTTGGACTCATTCAATCATTAAAAGGTTGAATCATTCTAACCTTCAGAAACTCCTTTCGAGTCATCACTTGGGCCTTTTGATACGTCTGATGATGCAGATTGACATTCTGTATTTGTACCGAACCCCCACATCTGAACACCAAACATAAAATATTTAAAAAAAAATAAAATATATAATAACAGAACACATCAAACATCAAACATCATACATACCCAGCTGGGAGCTTCTTCATATGATCCATCACATCCATAATGAGCCACATGCTTCACGTCTGTCGGGCCACCAATTTGTATATCTTGTTTTTTCTCGTCTTCTGCATCGAACAGATTCTTAATCAAGTTAATAATAAATATAAACATGTGAATTCACATTAATAACCAAGAGGCTTACCAATAGCTTGAGAAAAATATCTTAGGCTTTTAAAAATTCCTTTCACCTTATGAGTATTCATCTTCGAAGGATGACGGTTTGGATCCGTGCGCGGTTCTTTTGACCCCATAAAATGTCAATAAATATAACCAAATAGATCGGTACTGATTATAGAAGCTGGAAAAGAAATGACACAGATAGAGATAACGATGATAATCAACGAAGAAATCACCACAAAGAGAGCCTATGCATGTATGAAGCATAAAACATCACCTTTGATATTTCTTGAACAAATTCAAACTAGTGGATAAAATTAAGATTTAATAAGAGGTGGTTAAGATTGAGAGAGAATAATCTTAACCTTCTCATTGGCTTGTATTCTATGCATCTACAATTGTAAGTGTGAGCATATACAAGCCAAAAATTATGCATAATTTCATGCAGTAACGACATTTGTGGTCCAAACAAACATATTATATAAATATAGATGTTATAAGTTTACAGATGGTCAAAAGAGTAAGGGTACATATAAAAGCTTAGTTTCTAGATCATTGTCGAGATCCCATAATCTTCTTGATCATTATTATGCTTTCAGATCATCCAAACCAAGGCTTGCCTGCATAATAGAATCACCACAAACGATCAACAGAAGCATATACTGTTTTACCATTTTTCTGTTTTTATGTTGTTTAGATTCCTTGAGTCGCACTCTATGTTTCTAAGATGTTTTTATGTCTATATATGGTTTGGAGCCGAGGTTCTCCTCTATCCTGCATCCCACCTAGCAGTGTAAACGAGCCAAGCTCGAGCTCATTTAACTTACGAGAGCGAGAGCATGGCTTGTTTCGAGCTTTATTTCTAAAGCTCAAACTCAGCCCGTGAGTAGTTTTTTCAAGCTCAAGCTCGGCTTATGTATTATTTATATACTAACTTACATGCATTCATATTGATTTTTTATATATATGTTAACTAAAATTGTATATATAATATGAAAATGTATTATTATTTTTCATACGCCCTGCTTGCGGTGCGCGCATATAATGTATATATGTGTGAACCCTCGGGTGGGCAAAAGTAAAATTGCACTAATTTTGACGTTATTTTACTAATCTCGTGAAAATAACGTTAAAAGTGGCGGAAGGTTAATCAGGCATCATGTGGTGGCGTTGATAGCCGAAAGACAAGGGCACATGCACCGATCAGCCGGTGTCCCGATGATTGAGTGCTATGTGCCTTATGTTTGGGGCTTGATGCAAAACTACTATCGAGCCGGGGGTCTCACCGGAAGCAGCCTCTCTATCCCTATGGGATAGAGGTAAGGCTGTCTACATCTTACCCTCCTCAGACCCTACCATAGCATTGCTATTGGTGGGATATACTGAGTACGATGATGATGATGATTTTTCATAATTTTATATATGATAATAATTATTATATAAATACATATATATTTAATAAAAATTTAAATAGTACGCTCATTTAGGTTCGCAAGCCGCCCGATAAGTGAAGCTCGGGCTCCGGCTCATTTATTAAACAAGTTTATTTTTTTTTAGGCTCGAGCTTGTTTAAGCACGGGTCAATTCAAGATTTTAGTGAGTCGATCTCGAGTAGCTCATAAGCAGCTTGGATCATTTGCATCCCTTATCCCACCCCCCAAGTCCCTGCCAATAGCCTTTGCTTTTGGGTGGGATTTCACTAGGTATGATTATTGTATATCTTGTGTGTACAATACATGTCAATAAAAAGCAAAAACTTTCTTGTGATAAAATCTCACCAAGAACTTGTGGTTCTCCTCAAGAAGTGGTGTGAAAGTTGCACAAAATTTTTCAATATCAGAACGGATGTCACCCTTCCCAGCCACAACATCCATGAACTTGTTCCGCTCAGGAGCAAGCTTCATTGCAACCTGCGAATCAGGTTTGGGGTTATAACAAGAAAACTATTTGTTACTTTATGGTTATTGTTTAATAAAATGGGCTGTGTTAGCCAACCCGAAATCTGTATTTTATCGTGTCATGTCAGGAATTGCCACAATGGCACCAACTAATAATAATTATAATTAGAAGTCACCAAACAGCAAACGCGTACCGTGAAAGTTGAACTGGCCAACCATCCGTGAAACTTCTTTAGGGTTTTAGTATACGCTTCAGAACAAACTTGTGACATGGCCCAATCTTCATGCTCCATTATGTTACGGAACAATTCCAGTATAAAATCCATTGCCCTGAAAAAATAATCAATTTGTGAGCATAAAATATTTAATTATTTGGGTTATCAACTTTGAAGGTAGAAGAGCTGCGTATCCTCACCTAGTTAGCCACAAAAGACCGTTGGTGCAACTTGATGAATCTTTAGCTTTTTTAGCTGCAACCTCCACCTGAACCATACTGTATAGGTTCTGAAATTCTGTTGGGTTGGTCAAATATTTGTTCTCCAATCTCTGACCAAAGAGTATACACGGATTAGTGAAGTTTAAACAGTTAGATTCAGAGCAGAAACAAAAAAAATGTGAAATATGTAAGTTGAAACGAACAAATGCCGGAAATAAAGCAAACTACAAACTCAAATTATAGACGTATAACCAAGTAATTACATGTCCCTTAATACAGAAATATATGCACATTCTTGGTTTTAAAATGTGATATGCTCCGATGTGTTTTGATCCATTAAGCCGATGCGGATGCGCACACATCACGTATGCAAGGCGTTTCTTATTAAAAAAATACTAAAAATTATTTACCTATAGTATTTTAACTTGCTAACTTTTAAATACTAAAAAATAAGACATTAAAAAAACGTTATAGTACCACCAAAGAAGTTTCATGTATAACCAAAATAGGTCCTTACTTTGTGTGTACAAGTAGTCTATGCATCAGGTTCAAGTAAGCTATGCAAAAACTCACTTTAACTCAAAAATGCACACATCAGAATTGGAAAATTATGTTGCCATCAAGGTTTCGGGTCAATATGGGTTCTAAGCAAAAAACTGAGCCGGGATGTAACGAGTCATTTTAGAAAAATGTACCAAAATAGGTTCACCCGATATATTTTTTATGGTGGCTAGTGGTGACGGTGATGGTGTCGGCGACAATGAGTGGGTGGTGAAGACAAACAATGGTTATGGGTGGTGCTAACTCACTCAGACCCTTTTAAGTTAACCAGTGTTATAATTATTACCCGTTTTGACCCGTTGACTAATTAAAGTAAGCCCAAATTGACTCATTGACTTATGTGAGATGACCCAAATGAACCCATATACAATTTAATTCTGCCCAAATAAACCAATTCATTAAATGGGTCATGGTTGGCACAATTCAAATTCAGACCAAAAAATAACCCATCATCAAAATGAAGGAAGAGGTGGAATACTTACTGTTATATTACCACCAACATCAGTTTTGACAAGCGCCATAGCAGCTCCAAATTTGTCTAGCATCATGTAAGAAAACTAGAATGTAAGTTGTTGAAACATGAATGACTATATTCTTTTTTAGTTTATGGGGTCAATTTAAATGTCATACTGTCATGTATAATGTATTTCACTATTTCCTATATTGAAAGTGTAAAATACTGTTAGGGGGCTTTATTATAAGAGTGAATATACCATTGCATACATTTTATTTCTGACACGAAAACTTAATATTTAAAATGCGGAGTATAAGTTAATATGTAGAAAATCATACCAATAACAGGTAGTATATGTTTGCAGACGTCTAAGAAAGGCTTGGTAAGCATTTCTCCTTGTTCAGACTTGACATGTTTCATTCCTTCTATAGCAGGAGCTAGCACCGTTCCTTCCATCTTGAGATTGAGCTTACTGCAATAGTAAAATGATATTAAAATTAGATTTAATGCTTCACTTTGCTCTCTTTTATTGATACAATCAGATACAAAAAGCAACAACAAACATCAGATCATGGTATAATCATGTCTAGTACACCAACAGGACTCGCCTGATTATAGAATATAAATCATCCAATAATAATATTAATAGCAAACCTCAATCAACATCATCGCCAAACCAAAAGTTACAGATCAGGAAACTTCATGAAACGAATTCCGACTATCAAAGGATTAGCATTCTAAGTTTTAACTCTTATCTAAGCAGAAGTACATGAATCCTACAGATTCTAGAGCAAAATAATTAGCATTCAGATCTATGATGTCTATCTATTTATATCACGAAATGGATTATAGCACGCATAGCTGCATTATCCAGATTCTATAGGGTAATCATAAAATATTCAGATAGAAGTTTGACAAATCATCATAGATATAGATCGTATTTATAAGCCCTATATCTAAATTAATCATGAAATAACAATTCAAAAATTGAAGAAGATGCTAAGTAGATCTGAATGCACACAGTTAATCAACAGAAACACATAAGTAGATCGTGATTAAATGAATGAACAAATTGAAGACGAAGATTTGAAGTTTGGATTCACCTGCAGCAGCAGCAGCAGGTTTGCGTTAAATGAACGGTGTTGTAATCAGTGAAGTCTTAAACCAGTCAATTGTGATTCTGTGTACATCTTCACCCACACTGAGAGGTTTGATTTTTGTTTATTTTTTAAAAATTTAAAAATAAAATTAACCATGATATATTTTTTTACAAAGCTTTAATATTTACTAGATATGTGTCCGTGTGATACGACAAATATTTGAATAAAGATAATCATGTAACAATTATGTGTTTTCATGGTTTGGCTTAAAATTTATTGTTTAAACTGGTCATCAGTTAGGTTTCACATTTAGTTTTTCTATAACTTTCGGTTTCAATTTATAACAGTTTAGTTTCGATTTTCATCAAAAAAATATAGTTACTAATGGTTTGTCTCTCGTCGAACCGAGTCGTGAGCACGCGTACGTAACATGCTATTTTTTTATTGAAAAGGCCTACAACACTATCATACTCAAATTAAAGAATAAAATGCTTGTTTTTATGGTGTAATTTTTGTTAAAAATATTAAAGTATGAAGAAATTATGGTCGTTTAAAAATCGTGTGAGAGTTGGTTGAAAACTAAAACAAAAATAATATTTGGTGAAAGATGAGAGACCAAACTTGTAAATATTTATTAATTTTTCAAAAGTCTAGTAAAGTTAGAGTGAAAAGTTATAAATATTTTCAAATAATTGAAATTTCAGGTGAGATTTTATGTTCGAAAGACCATGCTTTTTTTCAACATGCTTTGTATGTTGTACTATGTGTTACATAGCTTGTAAATCCATTAAAACCAAAGTGTCTTAATGTGCCCATCTTTCATACATTATTATATACAATATGGATATATCAAAGTTTATGAAGATGGTGTACTTAGGTTACCTGGCACCATAAACGATCGCCGACATATGAGATCGTCTTTTTGTCATTGGGTTATCCCGGATAGCCATGCTTTATTAGATGGTCGTTGAATAAAGAGTTAAAAATATAATTATTTTTAATAATCGGTTTTTGAAACACAATAACAAGTATTTGCGTGTTACATAAAAAGTTATTCTCTATCGTAAAATGTTACATGGATATCATTTTCTATTATGATACCGATACATTATATCTTATCTTATGTTTATAGGCTATACTGTTAATTCTATTGTTATCTTTTGTTGTTATTAAGTTAACAATTATAACCCAAGAAGTTGACCCAAGAGTTAAGTGCCATTTTAGTATCTGTTGTTTGTTTAATTACGCAACTTTAGTACTTTTTTTGAATTTATTGCAAATGGCTACTTCACCTTTCTAAAATTTGTCATTTTAGTACTTTTTTCTATCCCCGTCTATTTTTGTCCGTTAAGTCAGGGATAATTCGATAATTTATTTATTTTCTTAATTCTTTTCTTTTCTTATTATTTTTCTCTTCTTAAGATAAAAGAGGGAATGTGTAATTAAAAAAAGGAAATTTGTCCACCAGATATTTTTCCCATTAAACCCACATTCAAGCATAAGTTACATTCCCTGCCAACAGGTTGACCACCACCACTATGCAAATCCGGCTACCATTGTATAGGCCCGGCTGAACCCTAGCCTTCCTGAAGGGGCGACAATGAAACCAATGCTAAGGACCGGAGGAAGCAACCGCATCTCACACCACTTGAGTACTCGACCACCATTCGACAACCACACAGTCTCTCTCTCTCTCTCTCTTCAGATATGAATTGCTAGAGACCCTATCGATTTTCCGGCAACTCATCAATCCCAACAATTTTCCGGCTACCCGTCAAAATTGATATATAATATATCCCCGTTCATTCAATCTATCTACCCCTCACCACTGAAATCAGCCATAAACCTACAAATTTCATATATGAAGAGGGCGATTTTGGCTATCAGATCTGAGGAACTGTAGCGTCTGGTGACTTTAAATGCAAAATCGGCGCGGCGATGGTTTTTGGTTTGGGCGGTGGTGGTTATTGATTCTGTTTGGGTGGTTTTCAAAGGTGACGGCGACGGTCTTTGGTGGTGGGTGTGGTTTTTGATAGGCTAAGATTTTCGATGGTGGCAGGCTGGTTTTAAGTTGTTCCACGTGCAACAGTAGTCTTCAATGGTAAATTTAGGGTTTAATTAAAAAAATATTTATTCCAGGGGAAGACTTATAAAAGAAAAGAAAAAAGAAAAAAATAACGAAATTACCGAATTACCCCTGACTTAACGGACAAAAATAAACGGAGTTAGAAAAAAGTACTAAAATGGCAAGTTTTAGAAAGGTGAAGTAGTCATTTGCAATAAATTCAAAAAAAGTATTAAAGTTGCGTAATTAGACAAACAACAGGTACTAAAATGACACTTAACTCTTGACCCAATTAACACGTAATTTAAATAAAATTACTCTGATTTTCGTATATACTAATGTTGTTATATGTGCAAAGAAAATTGTTGGGCAATACAAGAGCTAAATGAGCATAGTTACATCACGTAAAAAATTAGTAGTTGTTTAATTGTACTTGATCAAAGATTAACACATGAAAAAGTCGTTAGTGTTTTCATGTCATCCTTCACTTTAACTAGTTTACGCTTTATGGCAGACAAAAAGTTGAGTCTAGCTTCTTTAACAAGCTGATCTTGTTCATCTTGTTACTAACCCCACAAGGATCTAGATGGTGAATGAATAGAAAAGGTGGGTAAACACCATAACCATCAAACATAGAAGTTCAAAACTGAATCAAACAAGACTTGAATCCCTTTAATACCTTTTAAAAGGTCAAAACACAAAAATCCTAAAATCCCAGCAATAATAATCTAGTCAACAACATTCAAATAAACCGCACCCAACGCTCAAGCCTCAAGCGGTCTCCTTCTTTAGCTTTGCTAGTTCTTGCCTAACAACTCCCGCTTTCTGCAAGTTCAAAAAAGTAGGCAAAATATCAAATTAGTCAGATAGGTAAAATAAATTATCTCTAGTCGATCAAATGAGTAAAACTGAAAACAGCTCAATAGTGTATAAAAAACATGCAAAACAAGTCAACTGGTCAAAATTCAGTCGTTGAACTTGATTAGGCTCACAAGCCTAAACAAGCCTTTTTACTTAAATATAATTATTAATACATTTTCACATATATACAAATACACAAGAATAAATAATTAATAATTAAAAACACAAAGAAAACAATTTAAGACTGATAAAAAACAGAACTCACAAACCTAAAAGTGTCATTTACTTGAGTAAAATATCTATAAACAAAACACTTAGAAACTGAAGAATGCAAAAAAACGTACTTAATGAAATCTAAAGAGCTAGTGAGTCTAAAATTATATTACTGATATAATAAAATATATAAATAAATACTTCGAAAATACTTGATAACAACCTAACGCAAAAAAAAAACAAAAAAAAAATATTGACTAACATGATAAAGAAAGCAGAGCTCAAACTTGTAAAAGTGTAGAACTAAACACACGCTGAGCTCAAAAATATAATAGTCCAGTCTTGACTTGAGCTGACCAGCATAACCTTTATCTAAAATGCACAAAGTGAAGGTAAGGATCAAAAGTACTAACCTTAATCTTTGCCAACATAATCTTAAACCGATCAAAATCGTTAAGAGAGACTCTCTTCTTTTGAACAATGAATTTTCTTCCCCACGAGCTGTTTTCCCACTTGTTCTTCACATCTAAAAACATTAAAAAAAACTCAGTAACCAAACCAACAGTCAACAAACATAACATAACCTTTGCCATTTCATTAATGTATACTTACCAGCAGCCTCCATTGCAGCAATGAGAGTCTTCTTATTTGGAACTCTGTTGATATCGATTTTGATGTCCGTTAGTGTTAGCCTCTTGAAGTTCATTTGGCCTCTAACCATGTCAGGAGAATCAACAAGAGCCTACATTTAAAATCAAAAAAATAATATCAGACCATAAACCAGCTATACAACAGAATAAAAACATTAACCATCATTTGAGAAATGACTTCAAACTACATAAAACAAAACTTTATTTAAGTTGTAATCAAAGTTTTTTTTATTATCACAAAACTTGGATCATATTCACTGATACATAAACATTTAAATACCACTTAATTATGTTACTGGTGTTCACTAACTATTAAAACCGAATGGGCGACTAAAACCGAAACTAAAAGGCCGATTCACTAAAACCAAAACTAAAAAGCCGGTTCAGCAGGCTTGGAGTTTAAGTTTCGGTTTTGACGGTTTGACAGTCAGCACAAGGTTTAATACTTGAAAGCAACAATTTAAACTTAACTGTTCTCTTAATCTTTTCATTTTGAAATGTGTATTTACATATAAATATTGTATCAAAAACCATCTTTTATCTATTTAAAAACTTAATACAATCTAACAAATTCTAGATATGAAAAAGAAAACCTGTTCAAAATACACAAACCAACTAATTTAGTACTTAATAATTCGTAAAAAAAGACATTAAAATAAAACTACTGAGTAAATTGAGCTACAAATAACAAACATAAAGCTAACAATATTTATCAATTAACAATCAAACCAAAGCAAAAAATGAGCAAATTATAACAACTTCAAAGGAGAATGAATATACCCTGTTTTGATCGATGACGTCAACAATGACAACAAGCTTTCCATAATCCTTTCCGTAGTTAACAAGAGCAATTCTTCCTATCTCGACGTACCTCTTGAACGGCTACAAATATCAAATAATAATAAGGTTGATGAACTAACACACATGGTTATAAACATCAAAATCAAAGAGTTGCATTATACCATTTTGTTGTTTAAAGTAGCAGATCGCCGGAGGCTGTGGTGATTGATTGAAGAAGATGAAAGCCAGCTAGGGTTTTCCACTGGTCGTTGGCTTTAATAGTTAGGGCTCGCTTGTTTGTAATTTCGATTTGGGCCCATTATTTGAATGTAGCCCGGCCCAGTCTAAGCAAGAGATGAAGAGAGTGGTGCAAATCCCAACTGACCCAAACCGGAACCTTTATGGTTGAAACATGTTTGTAACCGATATTAGCCACTTGTTAGGGACTCTTTAATAACCGAACCAAACCGGTTATACTGGTTACGGCTTTTTCACTCAAGCCTCGGTTATTGAGATTAACCGGTTTTTACTATTTGACCAACAACCGGTATGGTTAATAGTCGATGCCCTCGACAACTAGTTAACCAGTATTTGAATCTCTAAAGTGAATCGATGGTGAATGTTGGAAAAATACTTTTAATTTTTTTTAGTATTACACACATAACTATTTTAAATTAATAAATATGCTAATTAAAAAAATGTCATATTTATTTACTTTAATTTATATCATTATAATCAAATCATAATATAGTTGATGGATTTCTTCTCGATTATCTGCCGGCGCTCCAACGAAGGCACTGTTAGCCTTCGTGGAGCGCTTTCTTTCTGTCGCCTGACGGCTGCGTCACGCAGCCTAGACTCGTCTGTCATCGAAACGTTTACAACGTTTGTTTACTCCTTTGTAAAGAAACACAAGATCGAAAAAGGCGCATTGGAGTGCCCATGTGCCTCAACAAGTACAAAGAAACATCCGAATGTAAATATAGCAAGAGGGGAATGTTTTTGGTTGCAATGAGAAATAATACTCTTCACTAAAATGTAAAAACAAACAATTACCCGTCGGACATCGGGGTAAACCCATAATCGGTTAGTAAAGCTCATCCCAAACCCACCGGACATTAGTTGGGTAATTACCCGTCGGGCATCGGGAGTAAACAAGCGCCGGCCATAGCCCGTGTGGGCTATTCAACTGCACAGGTCCAAAAAACTTTGGGGGGCCCAAAATAAAAAATCAACTTCGTCATATATTAACGATTTAAGTTCGAATCCTGCCATTTACTATCCTTTTCTTTTTGTTTATTAAACATAGTATTTATTGTGTAACGACTAGAGAAGCCTAGATGCACAACACCAAATATTCTTTCTTTCTTATCGACCTATTCTCTGTGCACGAGTTAGACATTATGATGGATACATTACACTATGAAGTAGGTTTCGAGACATTATCAACTCTAAGCATTTTTAATAACTTCCTTGTCTTTGGCGCACGTGACGCCTCCTAGCTTCTTACGATAGTTAGGATTTTGATTCATTTCAAAATATATAAAGAGGTAGTTATTTGAGGAAAAAAAAACTGCATTAAAAAACCTTCATCTCCAAGTGTATATCTTTTATTAAGTAGACTCGAGCTTATTATATACAGGCTCATCAAGCTATACTAAATTGCCATTCCAAAACACACATAATTGAGGAAATAAAATAACCACCATATTGAAATATAAACAGTAAATTGAGTAATTATGATCACGACGAGTCAAAAACGTTACTTCTTGATTTGGAGAGACTCAAAGCTTCGGAGCTGATCTTCTCGGCCACCCTTTGAGATGCGAGCAAGCCCTGATGCTTTGGTCCCATAGCCAACTTGTGCTCTTGATGTGCGGGCCCCAATGCTTGACAAGATTCGGCTTGACCGGCCTTCTGTAGCTTCACCCGATGAGCCAGGTCTGGTTCCCGATAGACCTGCATACTTTGATGAGCTCACATTTCGAGATGTTCTCACCTTTTCAGAATCGGCTTGCTGTAAACAATATTATCACGGTAAATATTATGAAAGAAGATATATAGGCGAATTCGACATGTTTATTTATAAAGGGGTCATGCAATAGGCCCAAAGTGTTTTTTCAATACATAAATGATAAAACCTCCTAATTATTTTATTAAAAAGAAATTTAATTTTATTTAAAATAATATAGTTTCTGTAAGGGGCCTTTTTCGAAATCATACTTACTGAAAAATAAATCATTTACAAGAAGTGATTCGGACCAACCCAACCATTTCAACCCATACCAAAATTATCGACCCACTAACCCATCCCACGGCCCGCCCATTTTTCCACCTCAAAATAATAACTTTACCACATCCTTTGAATGCTCATTACGACCACCGACTCCCGGATGTCTTCTTGGCAATGCTTCCAACGCACGCGAATCGTGTCCACCTATTTAACAACACATGACAAATAAATATAATGTATATGCGTATGTATATATCAATTAAGCATGTAAATGAATAAAACAAACACGAACGACGCAGGTTCGTGTTCGTTCCTTCAACTTTAACGGATTGAGCACGAACAATAGAACTAGTGGAGTTTTCTTGCTAGTATACGTTTATGTTTGTTCGTTAACAGTATAAACGAACAAAAATAATTGAACATGGATGAACAAACATAACGGAGCTATAAGCAAATACCCGAAACTCTTTCCGGCTTTTCGGTCGACGTTCCACCATTTAACCCTGAATTACCACTAATATGCTGAAAAAATTATACGGTATTAAAAAACAACATGAATGCATAATTACAATAATAATAGTAATAATAATAAAGTATATGTGTGGTACGAACCCGCACTCTGGAGGTGGCACTTATTTGAGGATATTTCAATAAGTTCCAATCAAATACATAATCATATTGATAGCCTGGCAAATACGAATATATAGATATAAATACAGAAACACACACACACATATAGACTATATTAGTGATCAATGATCAACAATGGATAAATTAATTAATAAATAAAGATTGTGGAGATCACCTTCGCGAATAAATAAGTCACGGAAAAGCTTCTTCAAGTAAGAATAGGCCGGTTTATCTTCGAATCTTAACGATCGACAATAATGAAAGTATGAGACGAACTCGGATGGATATGATTTACATAGTACCTATAAAAAATTTACAAATTAGATTCAAAATTCAAATCCAAACCCCTGTTATATAGATGTACATATACGCATATTAGTATATGTATATGTAAGGTACTAAGGTGTGAATTTCTGACACGACATGAACCTAACACGAAATTCACAGGTTTGAGTTTAGTATGAATGGGTTCAGGTCAGTTTCAGTCCGAACCCGTTTAGCTAAATGTGTCAGGTTTGGGTCGGTTTTCCCGTTTAGTTAAACGGGTCAGTTTCGGGTCCAACCTGCTTAGGTAATGGGGCATGTTCCCATTAAGTTTTATTTTGTATTTTCAAAATATGTTTTATCATTAATTGAATTGGTTGGGTATTGTATGCCAAAATTTTAAAACTTAAAAGGGAAATTTACATATACGATTTTATAATAAAATTTAATTGTTTTATATACATTTGTATCATTCTTTTTAACTGTAATTCTTAAGTATTTGTTATTTGATATTCCAAATAACAGTATTAATATGCCATTAAAAAAACAGAAAAAAAAGCAAAAAGAAAATCAGGTTTAACGTATTTGTGTCGTGTTTGGGTTCATATGCTTGACGTATTAATACGCAAAAAACTAAAATCAGGTTAAATGCATCGTGTTCAGGTTCATATGCCTGACCAACCCTGACGTATTCATACGCGGAAAAAAAATTAAAAATTCAGGTTAAACGGGTTGTGTTTGGGTTCATATGTCTGACATGATTCTTGGGGTTCGTGTCGGGTTAGACCCGCCAACCTGCGAACACGACCCGCTTAGCACGCCTAAATTCACAATACCTCTATTGAAGTAAACATTTTCTTCTCACTAATCCGGTCATATTTCTGTTTCTTGTTCCCCGCTTTCAGTCCTTGCCACGGGAGGCTAATGCAAAAGCATGCACAGTATTAGATCGAAAATAAATAATAATAATAATAATAATAATAATAAAAAGATTAATAAGTGAAAAATAAATATAAAAAAATTATCTACATACCTTCCTCTAATAAAATACATAAGTATATAACCGAGAGATTCAAGATCATCCCGCCTGCTTTGTTCTGCCGCAAATAGAAAAGGCGGTATTTTATATGGCATCAAAGCATAAAAAAGTAAAAAAAAAACTCTTTTCTTATAAAAATTATACTTGGAATAATAATAATGCAAGTTATAAAAACCACTTACCAACTCCAAGATGTGTGTTGATACTACAATAGCGGGCTGTGCCTGTTAGATTCTTGTTTTCCCTGATACAATTTCAAACGAGTTCTTAAAAAACAAATTTTTTTGTTAGAAACCATTAAAATTAAAAGTTATCTTTTTTAATCATTACTTATAAACATTATTTGTTACACCTAAACTCAAACTTTATTTATTTGTTTTTCAGAACAGCTGCCTAAGCTCAATTAACATCCAAATCAACTACGTGTGGCAAAAAACAGGCTCATATGGGGTTGACGTATGAAACCAAAAAAAACAAACATAAAACCCAAACAAAAACCAACGGTTTGCTTTTATGTTTTCGTAAAAACCGAATTCTCGGTACGGTTTCGGGTTTTCCATCTAATTAGAACCGAAAAACCGAACCAAATTTGTAGGTTTTAATTTTTTGATTTTGAAAGTTAGTAATTTACAAAAATTTAATAAATAATGTAACCAAAATATTTAAGCCAAAATGTATTATAATCAGATATTGACTAACAAAAATATTTAGGTTTAAAGTTCTAAAACTAAAAAACTCATTATATGAGACTAACTCTTTTTCGGCCCAAATGGTAAAACCAAATCAAAAGGACAGAACTGTTTTCAAATACGCAAAAAATCGAATCTTTGGTTCGGTTTGAACAACAAAAAGTATTATTTTTTATAATACGGTTCTTCTAATCATACTTAAAACATACTCCAATATAATTTCAAAACCAAAAGTTAAAAAAGGAAAAAAAAAAGTGTTGGCAGGTCAAACCCGATCTGGCCCATTTTAGACAGTTTGCCACCTCTAGACTATTATACACCAACTCAAAAGTTACCTATACGGTATGTGTTTATGAGTTTGAAGATCCCTATACTTTTTTGCGAGCCCAAAATCGATCGCGTACACCTTTCATAATTATAAAACAAAAACAAAAAGATTCGATTAGCCTGCACAAAAAAAACTAAAATTTCCCAAAATTACCTGATTAGCCTTGCGACCGAGGCCCATAAGAAAATTGTCTGGCTTTAAGTCACGGTGAAGAAACCCTCTCTCATGCATGAACTCAACTCTATTTAACTGTAACATCATAACGTGTTTAAGCAGCGATTTATATATTTTGAGGTATTTCACATT
Organism: Bidens hawaiensis; assembly: GCF_021521415.1. Lineage (NCBI taxonomy): Eukaryota > Viridiplantae > Streptophyta > Magnoliopsida > Asterales > Asteraceae > Bidens > Bidens hawaiensis. The sequence goes on from NW_027496136.1 coordinate 64,212, forward strand.
TTAAAGTAGAGTTAACATCATAACTCTATGAACGCTTACTAATTGATCCGCAAGCATTAAAACCGTTTTCAAGGATAATTTTCTATTGCAATTATTGAAATAATCTTCAAGACTTGGTCCAAGAAGGTCAATGACCATACTATTGTATTCTCCCTCGACTCCGAACCACTTAAGACTTGGTATTCCCGCTTCAATAAAGAAAATGACTAAATTTATTAGAAAGGATGATTATTTTAGTCAGATAATTTTAGTTTAAAAGAACCTAGAAAAGTGATTATTGAAAAAAATGTAGAAACGAAGCTACAAGAGAGATAAACTCACATCCTCCTTGGAAAAGCCTATATATTTTTGATTCATAATGAAGTTGAGGATGTCTTGTCTTAACGGATTCCTGTAAGGCGAAATAATAAAGAAGCATAAGCTAAGCGGATGATTGTCATAGGGGTGTGCATGAAACTGAAAATAACTGATCAATAACCGAAACAATCAAACCAAACAAAAATCGTTGGTTAGGTTTTATGTTTTCGTAAAAACCGAACTTTCGGTTCGGTTTTGCATGTAATTAAAACCGAAAAAACAAACCGAATTTATGAGTTTTCATTTTTTATTTTAATTTTATGTAATTAATAAAAATTTAATAAATATTGGTACCAAAATATTTTAGCCCCAAATGTATAATAAGCAATTAATTATTAATTAACAAAAGTAACTAGAATTAGGCCCAAATTCACTATTTCGAGAATTGAGACAACTTTTTTTTTCGCCCAAAAATTTCAAGCCCAAATGTGAAAACCGAAAAAACTGAAATCGTACACGAACCGGTTTCTAAAAACTCGAAAACGGAAATTTCGCTTTTTAGCAGACCCATGCACACCCTTAAGTATGCTATGAGTGGTGTACTTTTGAAAGCCAGTATTATGTTACACTTGTACACATTGCTTTAAGTGTAATAGATAAAACGTTTTTGTAACCATGTGCTCCGCTCACTTTCTATATCCCATTATTACATATTCACAAGATCAAAACAATCACACTCGTATAGCAACCTAACTTGACGAAGATAAATATGCTGGCCAATCAATAAGAGGTTACTTAACCGGTTTTTTAAATGCAAAATAACAATTTTTTTTGTGTTTTGTCAAGAAAAATGATTTCTTTGTTGGAACAATTAACAGGAATAATGGAAACCAGTAATACCAATTTGACAGCTACTTCTTCACCAGTTTGAATATTGACACCTGCAATATCATCAAACAAGAAGATGATCATCAACATAAACACACACATACATTTATATATAATATTTGCAATGAATACCTAAATAAAGTTCACCAAATGATCCACTCCCAATTTTCTTTCCAAGCTTAAACTTCCCACCAACAACAAGATCCATAATTGCTTATTCAATCTATACAAACACCTGATTAAACTTCAATTAAGGAACCCCATTTGACAATTTCATCAAAATTAACCGAAATTCAAAATACCCATTACAGGAAGTACGAAAATTACCAAACCCTAATCTTGATTTTGACGAAAACTACATTTTAATTCTTGAATACCCTCTGAAATTCAACCCCAATTTCGTTGTATTTTTATTGCAATGGATGAGGATTGAGGAATCGGAAAAAAGACAATTTTTTTTATGGGGAAATAATAATTATATGATTGATTTGTGGAAATAATATTATGAATGAATTCGGTAATCTGGTATTATGAAATGTAAAGATTCGTGAAAAACTAAAAAGAACGATGAAGAAGAAAAGCAGGCGTCGATATTTTACTTTTTCCTTCCTCTTTTTCACCTTTCTTCTTTTACTTTTTTTTTGTCTTCGTTTTTGGTGAATGATAATTTTTGTAACGATAAATTAGGTAATGCTAATTAATCAAATATCAATTTTGTAAAAACATATACCTTTTGAATATTTAATCAAACTCTCTCACTGGTTCTATGTCATCTAGTTAAGTATGTTAAAGGTTATATGTTATACCAATAAGTGTCTAGTTTGATTGGGTAATATTTTTTTTCATATCATTTTCTTGACATATTATTCGGTTTTCTTTGATTCAGTTTGGAAGAAGCATATGAAGCTTTAAGGACATTTGAGGTTCTTGGAATAGAAATAAAGCCTGATTTAAAGGATTCCACTTGTAAAACTGTGGTGGATGTTCTTTCTTCAGGGTCACCAAAGGATTTGTACCATGCAATACGAGTCAGTTCAGTATTAAAATGCAAGATCAGTGAAGAAGCTCTAACGGTACACCTATATTTATTTTGAATAAAGTTAAGTCACACTTTGGGAAAATCACTAGCATATATCCTTTTCAAATAGGCTTGTAAGCTGTGAACGAATTGAATGTTCAGGAACCGTTTGGTGGGAAGTTTGTTTATGTTCATTTATTTAGTAAGCGAACGAACATAAAGTCATAAAGAACACTTTTGTTCATTTAGTTAAAGGAACGTACACAAACACTTGTCTTGTTCGTTCATTCATATTCGTGAACGTTCGTTCATTTAAATTCGATTATGCTTGTTTGTTACATTCATTTATGTTTGTTAGTTTACATTTGTTTAAGTTCGTTCGTTGTTAGGCCCATTACAATTTAGTCTAGTTTAAACAACTTGTTAGACCCCACACATTGTTGTTCACATTTACTTTTAATTGGTTTTAGCTCAGTTACGCTCGTTCATTTATTTTTGTTCGTTTACGTTCGTCATAACGAACGAACATAAGCAAACATGAAAACTTTCATTTTTTTAACGAAAAAACACAAATAAGAAAATCTTGTTCGTTTGCTTCATTAGTTGTTTATGTTTGATCGCTTGTTTGGTTAAAGTTAAACGAACGAACACAGACATGCTCTGTTCTTGCTAGTTCAGCTCAATTACAGGCCTATTTCCAGAGTTACAGTTATAAATGTAATTGGTTACACATTTTTGTTCAGAATTAAAGTTGTAAATGCCATTAATAACTTTTTACATTTGTAGGGTGTTGCATCAAGGCTTAAAGATTCCATCAAAGACGCAAAGTCGCTTCTAGATTTCCATTATTCAATAGGAGGTTTAGTGCTAATCAAGGTATGTAGATTTACAGCAACTTCAAGATCTTGTTTATTTAGTGGGATGTTCTTCATGTATTTTTGTGTCACAAGTTCATTTTAATTAATGATGCAGGATCAAACTTCTGAAGTTGATGTGCTTCTTGTGGATTTCGAAGGAATTTTTCGATCCGTAAAGGTTGGTTTTCTATATTATATGTTCTAGGAAGTTTTGCTGTCGGTGGGATTTTACTGGGCATGATTGATTGATTGATTGATTGATATGTTCTAGGAAGTTCCTAGAGCATTCTCTCCCTTTAAACACTTTTAGAATATTCTTTTATTATTTCTAAGTAAATATCTTAAGTGAGTTGACATCAAGTGGTTTTATTACTTTTTAGGATCTCAGACAAAGTGATGGAAAGTGGCGTTACAGCTCTAACAATCCTGAGTCAAGTACTTATGCGGCTGGTAAACGTTTTTCACCTAATGAGATTGGTAGACACCTGTAAATGAACGTTTTGTTCAGTGAACCGTTCAGCGGGAAGTCCGTTTATATAAACGAACAAGCATGAACACAAATTTTTGTGCATTTAGTTAAACGAACGAACAAGAACACATGCTTCATTCTTTCATTTATGTCAGTGAACATCTGTTCATTTAAATATGTATATGTCTGTCCGTTCATTTACGTTCGTTAGTTTTAGTTTGCTTCTATATATATTCATTTAAATTGTTTAGGCATATTACAATTTAGTCTAGTTTATGAAATTTAAAATATCAACGATTACAATTTAGTCTAGTTTATGAAACTTAAATATCAATCATCACAATTTAGTCTAGTTTTATTAATCTTTTAAGCTTAACAAATTGATGTTTACGTTCGTTTATGATCGTTCACCTATGTTTAGTTTTGTTCTTTCGTTTATGTTCATTTGCGTTGGCGGACCATTTGTTTATACTTTAACGAACGAACATGAACGAACACGTTCAGTTTCTGAACGAACGAACATGAAAAGAAACCTCGTTTGTTTAGTTGTTCGTGTCCGATCATTTGCCTGGTTATCCGTTTACATGTCTACTGGTATCTTTTGGTTATTGTGATGCTTGATTTTATCAAATTCGGATGTCTTTCATTTTTTGACTTTCAAAATCTAATCGGGATGTCTTTCATTTGTTTGACTTTCAAAATCTAGTTAGCCACTTGTGGTTAGTCACTTAGTCTTTAGAGGGTTGTTTTATTTAATGGCACTGATTAGTATCTTTCGACTCAGGAGTTGCACTTGAAACACTTGCTGGCATTATTACTTTGAAGTCCTCGGACATTGATGGAAATCTGGTAATTTAATGACATGTTCTGGTCTATATGATAGTTAATACCAAGTTTATTTACTTTTAAAGAATGTAGCTGGTTGTCTTTTGCTAAAGTCTACTAGCCATAAGTTCTGAAACATTTTACATTTCTAAACTGTTTTGTCTTTTGGTCAACTTTCTTGTTTAGTTATCGTATAATTGATTATTGAATAAACGCTCTCCTTTAGGTCTAATTATCATCTACTTTTGCAGATTGATACACTGAAAGGATGTTGTGAAGCAATTCGACAATATTAAAAATAATGGTTAGTACATGCATTGTCTTTTGCTGATTCAAGAAGCTTGCATGTTGAATATAAGAGAGAAATTGTTATGTAATACCTGTTTCTCTCATCTCACCATCTAAATAGCAGTCACTCCTATCATTATAGATCTCCATATTTCACAAACTTTTATGTATCTATATAAAATAAGGAAAACTTTTTGTAATATTCTAGCATGGAAGATGTCATAATAGATGGTTATGTTGGCAACCATGACCTGGTACCCATTGTTCAAATAATGGTCAACTTGGGCAAAACTAAATTGTATATAAGTTCATTTGGGTCACCTTAAATTAGTCAACTGGTTGAATTGGGTTACCTTAAATCGTCAACGGGTCAAAATGGGTTAAAAAGGTTCAAATGGGATAGCACCAGCCACGACCATTGTTTGTCTTCCCCTACTTTTGGTGTCTCCCCAGTTACATCTCCGCCGCACTCATCGCCTTCACTGGCATCGACACTCTACAACGCCCCCCCCCCCCCCGCGCCGTCGCTACCCAATTACTACCGACTTCACCACCCACCTCCTCAGCCGCCGTCATCACCACCGCCACAAGTGTAGGCTAGTGTGGGGTGGGCACTTTTTTTCTAAAACAACTCATTTTTAAGTTTGTACCTGATTTCATCTTGGCCAAATTCGTTTGACCTTAACCAAATTGATACTTTTCAAGCGGCCCGTATTGACCGGATTCATTTTGCTTAAAACCCGTTTTGACTGAACTCATTTTGCTTGGAACTCATTCGAAATCGCTTTGACTTGTAACCTGAACCCGCCCGACCTGCCCAGTTTGCCAGGCCTAGTTACGTGGTATAATTATGCCTTGCAATGTGATTCTACCAGTTAATTCTTGTACATTGTACATAGGATCTTATTATTTTAGCTTTAATTTTTTTTATAACATTTTTGTAGATGATGGGGCCCATTACTTTGATGATCAATATGTTGATGCAAGTGGACATCAAGGTCCTGTTTCTGCGACCTCATCTGTTGTTCGTGGATTGACATCTTTGGCTTCCGTTTCCGGAAGTTTATATGTGTGACACGGTTATTTTGCTGCGGGTCTTGTTTGTTTTTTACAGTCAATGTTTACCATTTGACTTTAATCCCTTTGTTTGATTGCAGATACCGGGTGACAAGATGTTGGGTCTGGCAAGATTCTTCCTTGGCATTGGAATCCCGGGCAGTGGCAAAGATTTATATCACCAAGTTGATGCTTTAGCTTGTTTAGATCGAAACAGGCAAGTGGTTTTGTGATTGTTGTTATTTCATGAAGCATTATTTTTAAATCTAGAGGTGGTTGAATGGGTGGGTTCGACCACCAAACCGTATTCATAACTGGAAAAAACCGATTGAATTGTGAATTCGTTTTTCGGTTAGACAAATCTTGCTTATTCGGATAACCGAATTGATTGTCGATATTAATCGAATAAACTAAATAACAACCGTTTTAATTGGATAACCAAGCAGATAATTGAATTCAATTGAATAAAACGAATATTAGCCGGTTTAATCGAATAACCAAACCGAATATTAGCCGGTTTAATCGAATAACCAAACCAAATAGAGCGGTTGAATTCGGTTAGAAATTTCTAATTCAGATTGATTTGGCTTTCGGTTAGGGTCAAAAGAAAAAATTAAAAAACCGTATAACCAAGTCGAATAAGCTGAATATACTGATATCCAAGGCGATGAACACATGACACATCTAGGTAACTGGTCAAAACAGGTCTGGTTGACCAGAAAAACCTTTGTTCATCATTTTTTTATTTAGATAATATGATTTAAGGCTATAAAATAATTTGAAATAAAGAGGACTCCTGAGTCTTTTGACTTTTTAACTTTTAAGCTAAGTTTCTTTTTTTTTATTTTGACATGCACGGGTTGGGTAACTAGTCAAAACAGGTCAGGTTGACTTAAAATTTTTTGTTCATTATTATTTCTTTTTAATAAATAGTGTGTATAATATAAAAGCTGTACAATTAATTTGAATATAGAGGACTTCCGACCGTTTGACAATTTACTATTTGACCTAGTAGTGATAAAAGACATTGAATTGATTCATTTATAAATAAGTCGGTCTAATTTTGACTTTTACTTGAATACATCACACATTTATTTTACTGGATGTTTAAAAGCTATATGGTGCAGCGTGCTGGTTCCTCTCATTTTATCACTTCCAGCTAGTGTTCTTTCGATTACCAGCCAAGACAAACTTAAGGTATGTTGATTTATTTGTTTCATCTTATAGTTTTTAAGAGTAGTTTTTATTTTATATTTTAGGTTATGGCTCCAGATTCTTGCTTATCTTCTGTTTTGTTTACAGGTTAAAGTGACCACTGTGCTGGGATCTAACACACCTCCTTTATCAGTAAAACTCATGCAAGTTTTCAGCCATGGATCGAAGGACGCTTCAATCATTAATCAGGTGGCTACTAATATTATTACTCTAAATCATTGCTTTTATTAATGTTGCAGTTATGTATCAGTAGGGATGTAAACGAACCGAACGAGACCTTGTTCATGTTCGTTTGTTTAGCGTTGATCGGACAAACAAATGGTGCATGAACACATAACCAAACGAAACTTCTTTTTTGCGTTCGTTTATTGAGGAATTATTTTGTTCGTGTTTGTTCGTGACTTTCATAAACGGACACACATCAATTTGAAAATAAATAACCCCCCGTTCTTATACTCAAGTATTAAACATAGTTATCCAAAATAAGTATAAATTTAAGTATGTGACATTTTATCTAAATTACTTCGACATAATAGGTATAAACATAGTATAAAAGTTAATGTGATATAAACTAATAAAAATATTAAACATTAAAATGTTAGGATAATAAATTAAAGTGTGTAAATATAAAAAAAACTTTTAATGACTAAATGAAAAAGAACGAACCTTAACGAACGTAAATGAATGGACATAAACGGACACATTACCTAACGTACACACACACAATTGAACGAACGCGACCTATGTTCATGTTTATTCATTTAATTAATTGAAAGTAATTTCTTGTTCATGTTCGTATTTACTAAAAAAAGTAACGAACAAACGTAAACGAACTTCCAGCCGAACGGTTCGCTGAACGTTCGGTTCGTTTACAACCCTATGTATCATTTTAAAAATGCAAAGTTAAGTTCTGATATCTGCCTCCGTTTTCAGGAACTCAAGTTTGACCATAAAGAAGCGGTCCATATCTTGGATACTTTGCCAGCAGGTGTTGACGTTGGGGAATATGTTTTTGCTTTTGAGGTACTTAGTATTATCTGCTTTTATAGCAAATTACCGTTCTAACAAATTATCTATCACCTTTAATTATATTTTCTGTTTTTTAGATTGTGTTGTCAGATCCAGAACATAAAAAAGTTTATGTAACTGGAGGAAGAACAAAGGTGCCAATTTATGTTACAGGAGTTGTTAAAGTTGAAAATGCCAAAGTTGAAGTACTTGAGGGTGACAGTGTAGAGGCTCAACAGAAGTATGCTATTTTATTCGAAATGTTATCCCTACTCGAATTTGGCTTGTTCTAAAATGAGCCGAGCTGAGTGAGCCATTTCGGTTTGTAAATGAGCCAAGGCGTGTCGGCTCATTCGTCAGGCTCATTTTGTTGGCTCATCGGCTCGTTTAAGTTAAAGCCTGAGTTTAATATATACAAATTACAACACAAAAGTATAACCCAAATTTTAATATATAAAAATTATACATTTTGTAGTTTTTTAGTTGGGCTTTAAAAATAATGTTTTGTTTTCTTTTTACATCCATCAATTTGTGTAGAAATATAAAAAAGATAATTAAACGAGATGGCTCAACGAGCCGCAATCCGGTTCGAGCTTTTTATGAGCCGAGCTCAAGCTCAACATGTCAACTCATTAAGATAAACGAGCCTAGCCGGATCTGCTCGATTTGTAAACGAGTCGAGCCCAAGCTCAACTTGGGTCGGCTCGTTTAGAAAACTGAGCGGAGCCAAGCTCGGCCTGTTTACCTTAACGAGCTGAAACTGGGTTCTGGCCAAAATGGGTTATTTATGGGTACAGGCTCACTTGAAACACGTTTGTCTAAAATATATTTATTTGTATCTAACGTCGAACATTATTCAACAAAATCATGTTCTTCAATAATAATCTAACTCTTTTTATTCAATATCGGTTATTTAATTAACTAGGCTTGATTTACCTGGAAAGAATGACGTGGCACTGACAGCAAATCATCTTCAAAAGCTTCGTTTATCCTTTCAGTTAACAACCCCACTTCAAAACTCACCAGGTCTCTAATCAGCCCCAATCACTCTTTTATATCTTTAATTGTCTTCTTTATGCTTATTATATAAGTGTTATTTCTTACAGGCACTGTTGAAGTTGAAACACGAATCTGGTGTTGATCGTATATTTGTTGTCGGGAACTCTGTTTGAGCTAACACTGGTTAATCTTTTAACTTAATCTCTTTGACCTGTTTTTTTTGTTGAGTCTTTTTAATTTAACCTATTTGACCCGTTAGAGATGGAGTACAACCCAGATCAACTCGTTTCTATGTAAACGGGTTGAAACTGTCTACCTCTATAAACATCTTATCTAGAAATTTAACAATGTTTTGTTGTACTTTGGGCATAATATTTACACTATACTTACTCTACATTACCTGTTGCAGGATATTCTGGGACTTGTTGAGAAATTATTTTATCTCTCTGGGAAATATGACATGGAGTTGACCGTGGGTGATGCCGTGATGGTAAATGCTTTATTCCTTTAAGGACCTTAGGTTGTACATATAACTTTTTAGGTTGTACATACTACACAAAGGTTATTTATATATTAAATTGTGTATAGAAGTTTTACTTTCTAAATTTTGTGGACATGATGATAAGAATATATCAGAAATATTAAAGTATTATATAAACACCTCATGCCTCACGTACGTGATGCGCACATCTTTGGTTACATTTACCTGGCATTACTTAAGCTGAATTCTGTTTCTCAGGAGAACTCTTTCTTACAACCTCTTGGCCAAATTGAGCTGGATCTACCCGCTGCACCTGAAAAGGCAGCCCGCCCGCCAGCACAACCTGTTAAGGACTTGAGACATGGGCCCAAGCTCGAGATAGCTCACGTATTTAGACCCCAAGAGAAACGCCCCCCTCAAGAACTCTCTTATGCTTTTGCGGGTCTAGTTTTTGTTCCGTTTTTGGCATTTTTGGTTGGTGTAAGTATTTATCTGACATCCTACCTACTAAATTACACATATGATTAGAGATGGCACAAATGTGCTGGTTGGGTAACGAGGGGTGTGCATGTAACCGGAAAACCGACATGTGACCAGAAAAACCAAACCTAAACGAATACCTCCGGGTTGGTTTATATTTTTCTAAAAACCAATTTTCAGTTGGGGTTCGGATCTGTATGTTGTTAAAAAACCGAAAATCTAAAACCAAAAAAAATGATCCGAACAGAACCAAATTTATAGATTTTCATTTTTATTTTGAATGCTAAGTAATTTATAAGATGTTTTAAATAGTGTAACCCAAATATTTTTAGGCCCAAGTGTATATAAATTAATTAATCATTAATTAACAAAAACATACAGGCCTAACTTTATAATTTTAAGCCTAGTTTTTTTCGTCCCAAAAGTTTCAAGCCCAAATGTAAAACCAAAAAAATCAAACCCAAAAGCGAAACTGAAAATATCGAAACCAAACGGTTTTCAAAAGCTCAAAAACCGAATTTCCGGTTTCTGGTCCGGTTTGAGCTCAAATCAGACCCATGAACACTCTGTAATGTGTCAAAACAGGATTGGTTAAAACAATGTTTTTCTAGCTTGTGGCGGAACAGTTCCGGTTGAGTACTTATTGCAAGATTCTCAATTATTTTACAGCTGTTACGTCTTGGCGTGAACATGAAGAACTTCCCTACTTCAACTGTACCTGCCACACTCGCCATCTTATTCCATGTTGGCATTGCAGCGGTTCTTGGACTCTACGTGCTTTTCTGGTTAAAGGTTTGTTTCCAATTCATATTATTTGTTTGGTAACGAGTCAGACAGCTTAAAAGTTGGCTCTAATGTGATATGCTTGTTTATTGTTTATGCAGCTTGATCTTTTCACAACATTGAAAACATTGGGAGTTTTGGGGATGTTCTTGATGTTTGTGGGACATAGGACACTCTTTCACCTTGCTTCAGCATCAGCGAAGGTAAAATCCGCTTGAAGAAACAACGAAACAAATTGTTAATTCTGAAACAGGAATTCAGATTAGCATCAACTGTTGAGTTATGCTGTTCGTGGTAACCAGTTCATGATAGTTATCGACAAGTAGAGTTGGTATTTTGTAGATTTTGTTTTACTTTTAAATTATGAGTTGTTTAGTAGAATTACCAAGACCCATGAAATGCTGCATTTTATGGAATCCTGACGACCTGACCTTATGAATGTTGCGTTTTACAAAATTGTGACTTATGAAAATGTTGCATTAAACGATGCGTTTTACATGATCTCGATTTATAATAATGCTGCATTTTACGGGATCCTGACTTGTGAAATGCATTTTATGAAATCTAATGAGTTAAACCTAATAACCTTGTTCGCGTATTTCTGAGTGTGGGTTCCACTCGTCGGTGGTTTGGCTTAGGGGTTTTATTTACTTTCCTTGTTGATCAAGTTGTATCTTCTCGCCAAGGTGTTATGTATGAGAGTATTGTAATTGAAGGTTTTTAAGTTGTATTTTCCATGATTATAGTAAAGTGAGTTCATCTAAGTATCGTGTGTTTATCGATTCTTTGACTCGAATTGGTATCGGAGCTATTCAGAATCCTTAATCGATTTAATCATCCGCCCTCCGCGAAGGGAGATCAGCAGCGACAATAGCCATGATGTGAGTTGTTTGCTACATAAGACAATAACCAAAAGATAGATGATATTTTATTTAGATGATTGCATATGCATACATTAAGCTCATAGTACTCTTAGATTATCATACAACTCTCACATTTATTATTCTTCAAGCTGTAAAACAATCTTCAACACTTCATTCAAGCCGAATCCCTCTTCTGTTGGCTCTGAAAATAACTTGGGTTAAACAAAACCGTATCCCGCTGGCTAAACTTGAGTCGATGAGCCTGCTCTCTTGACAACTGATATAAGTTAGCCACCACATCCACCGGCAAGCTCCTGATCACTGACACACGACCCGCAAGGTTCGCTATCTTAGCATTATCATTGGTCTTGAAAGAAACCCATCTGCCCCCTTTTTCACCGCCTCTCTTGACCACTGCGAAGCTTTGCGGGATCACCACCACCTGTCCCTTAGGAATGTCACCTTCGAAAATCGAGTGCCCTTCGTTGTTCACAATCTGTACCCACAAGCTCCCGTTGGTTACGTAGAGAAGACTATGGGCGTTAACAGTCCAGTGAGGCGACTGGGTTGCATTCGGATAGAGCTCGCCTCCCTCCACACTGAGTTGAAGTTGCTTTAGAACCGGGAATTTGAAGCTGTTGAGGTTTGCAATCCTTCCGGCTTGCGGGTTTACAAAATCAGCATGGGAGGGGTTGTCAATGTTTTCCTTTACCTTCAAACTGCAAATGGTTTCTTCAAAACCATTGCTTCCTTTTCCTTGGTAGAATTCGGCTTGTTGTCGTGGCCGAATTACTTGAATATCTTGTCCCATATTAACAATGTGACCTCTCTGGTCGTTCTGTCCTTGAAGCTTCTCGGCAGTCTCTCTGTCGACGTTGAACACTTGGGCTATGAACTCGACATCAAAAGCGTTGAAGATGTTGCGGTTGTGCTGGTACTGTTGCTGGTGGCGACGTTCCGGCTGGGTCTGTGCTTGAGGGTTTCCAGCCAAGAAGAATCTCTGAAACATTATTTATTCAAATCAGAATCTTTTATTAACTCTTATTGTGATGTATATATTATTATTTACCCTATATCTTTCATCAAGCTGGTTATCATTGTTCTGAGTGTTGAAGAAGACAACCACCACAAGTTCGGTATCACCGTTGTTATGAAGCCAGTGAGCTGCCCCGGCGGGGATGGCAATCACGTCACCCGGGCTTACGTTCTCTACTTTTTGATGACTATCCTGAAACTGGAACTGCTGGTGTCCTCTACGATCGAACTGTTGCCTCGGAGAGTATACGTAGGTTTCCGGACATCCCGGCAATATGACCCCTTGAATACCCTGACCTGTAAATATATACAAACAACTTTTAGCAGAGAAATGCACGTAGAAATAATTTATGTTAACACTATTGTAATAATTTATTATTACAGTACATTTTTTTAGTGCATGCAATCACTCTATTTCAAAACTACAAAGTAATAATAACTACTGTACGTTTAGCAGGTTAATTTTATTTGTACCAAATTGTACTATAATTATAAAATAATGATATTATTAGAGATGTTATATTGTGTGTATACATACGTACCACTTTCGATGAAGGACAAGATGGGGGCGCTAACGTATGAAGGCAAGAAGAGTCCACCAGGCTGAATGTCAAACAAAATCGACACCAGCACACCGGAGCTCTGGGTTATTGGTGTCCCAGACCTCAGTTAAACCAGCTTCAGATTTGATAATGTCGAAGGACAGGACCGGCTCGATGGCTTGCAACTGACACTGGTTTTGTTGCTGTTTCTGGTGGCGGGCGAGGCAGGTGGTGGTAAGGAAAAGAGAGAAAGCTAGAAGCAAACAATCTTTGGATGCCATTGTTAATTTGTAGTGTGAAGTGGAATGTGATTGGTGAATAGGTTTTATAGTGAAAGAAGATGAAGAAGGGAGTGAGATGCCATGAGAAGATCAACACTTGGATGTGATATAGAGGGAAATGTGAACAAGTGTGGTTGTATTCATGCATATATGCATGCATGGTGAATGGTCAATGGTAATGCTTTTCATGATAATTAGTATTTAACTGGACCGGTGATTAACATTAATGAATAACGAACCATATATATGTACTTAGGCTAGATTCTTTTTATTTGTATTGGTTAATTTGATTTTTTTTTATACCTAATTTTGTTATTAGTTTTAGAAGCTATATAAGGCATCTTGCGCCTAAAAGTTTAAAGAATACGAACTTAAAAAATCTAAAAACCAAAGAACAAAATATTCTAAAGACTTATAAGTTTGAAAATTTTTAAAAACAAATAGAGTTATTGTGCGAGCTAGCTAGGGATGCTGGGGAAGTGAGTAGGTTAAATTGGGTTGGAGAGTATGAGAACCCGGAGGAAAGAAGATGGAAGTCAGGTAATAGAAAGGGTGGACGGAGAAAAAACTCAAACAAGCAAGATGTGTTGTGCGATTGTAAAGGGGGCGCCACCCCTTGGCCATGTAAGTTGGCCGGGCGGCAAACACCATTTCGTAGTAGTGAAATTAAGAGGTCTCCACCCGCCCACCCCTCCACGCAATTGTAGTGGTGCCAACCGCTTCCTCTTTCCCAAAAAATGACCCGAAAATTTTTTTCAATTCGGATTTAAAAGACGAGTTGATGGTTTTGGAAGTTTGAGTGGGGGTTCAACTTTTACTTGAACATGGAGTATGATCAGGGGTGGATCCAACCCAAAGAGAAGGTGGGCTCCAGCCCACTGCATGTCCAACCCATAGTTTTCATGTAATAGAATAACAGATAGCTTATATCTCATGTTTAAGGCTCAATACCCACCCTGAAAAATCCAAGTCTAAGGCCCAGTGCCCACCCTAAAAAATACAAGTTCAAGGCCTAACAGAACCTTTTCTTTTAATTTAAAATTAAAGAAAACTGATAGGGCATTGCGTGCTTTTCTAGCCTCCCATCTAATCGGATGAAATCTTAATAAAAAGCCGGCTATGTTGATTTACATATTGAGATGTCATGCTAATATGCCATTATCAGTCGTGGATTCAGAAAATTTAGCCAGTGGGTGCAAGAAAAAAAGTTCAACCTAGAACTCGTCAATTCAAACTAAAACAAGTCAAACCAAAATGGGTCGGGTCAAACCGTAACGAGTCGAGTAAAAAATTTGCATTAAACAAACTGTGTATAGAAATGTAAACAATAAATTTCATTAAAATAAACAAAATACATATTACAGTTGACCTCTACGTGATTTCATTTTTTAAAAACGGTCAATTAAAGTTTCATTCGTAATATTTAAAAATGATTCTTTTTCAACACTACAAATTACACAAGCATTCAAAAAATCTTCACCAATTCAATTACCTAAATTTGTCTTTATGATCTTCATTGCCGAAAACATCTCTCAACCGTTGTGGTTGCAATATACAAAATTAATGTTAGCTTTAATAATCGATAAGCCAAATGAAAAGAGATATGTTTCCTTGTTTCCACCATAACTCTAGCAAGATCCGCAATACCTTTCAGATTATCAAATCTTTCATCGGCCGCACACTATCAATGTACAAGCCAAGTTGAGATGCATGAACAAATTTGTCCTCATTATCAAAATCGTGGATAAAACTCACACAATCTCATTAACTTTGATACATCAAACTTGAAAAATGAATCATACGCATTAAAAACCAACATGTTTTGAAGTAAATCTGTGTTAATCTCATTAAAACGATCATCAAATTCTTGAATTTCCATATCGACGACACTGTTGAAACAATAAAAATTATAATAATGTTGATTGGTGATTGTGTACCTTTGTCTTTTGGGTCTATAACCAGTGTCATCGACATAGTTTTCTACCATGTTCAATATTTGAATACCACACTTTCTCTAAAAGCTTATCATATCTTTCTCTATATTCTTGCAACTGTCCTTTAGTCGTTTCCACCAATGAACAACTTCTAAAATATCTTGTTCTCTTCTTTGTAGAGTCCGTGATAATACATTTGTGAGCCTTAAAATATGTAACATCAATTGCAAATAAAAAAAAATTCAAATGAGTTTAAAATAGGCTAAGGCTATTGGGTGTACATGCCTTTTTGTTTCTCAATTTACATTGTCACCTCAACGCCACATCATACCCCACTCTACTTAACTTTCTTTCATAATACTATGAAAATGGTTACCAATTTACCATTTCATCACTTCTCTCTATTTTCATATAAAATAATAATAATATATAAAACTAGAAAAAAATAATTAATAATAAAAATATATGAATGTAAAATTAATGATAAATTAAACTTATGTATTTTGCCAAACTTACCAGTACAAACAAGTGCCAAATTCGTTTATGAAACCAAAAATTATATTTTTTTTCAAAACAAATTCGTTTTCGTTAAAATTTATACAGAGGTATTCATAAAAAAAATATACAAACAAACCCATGTGGTTAATTACTTTTAAAAAGTTGTTAAAAACAACTTATTAACTAAAAACTAGTACACCTACTTAAATAATTTGAAGTGGTTTAAAAAACATTATAATTAGAATATTAAATTAAAATACTTCACTTTCTTCTCTATCTCAACCTCCATCATCTTCTCTGCCCAACTACTCAACCACCATCTTCTCAAAAAAATCATAACTTTTGTGGATGTCGCAAGATTTTGAACGAATTCGTCATGTATAACAATCGATTATTTCAAATGGGTTTTCTATTGTTAATTTTGGTAGCACAGGTAAAAAGTTAAAAGGGAGGGGAGGATTTGAGCGGTGGAATAATCGGCAAAAGTTCCACGGTTTTTTCACCGTTGGCGGCACCAAAATGACGGGGGTGGTGTTTGCCGGCGGTGCCGATGGCTAGCTTGGCAGTTTGGGCGGCAAAGAAGCACCCACACCGTTCAGCCTAACATGTTGATTGCTTGATTTTGAGAAGAAAGATTACTGCATTCATCTCTAACATATATGGTTTAAAAAATTAAGTTTGGGGCACTAAAAATATTATGAATGGGTCACTAACTTTTTTTAGATGGGTCGCTAAATTTTTTTTAGATGGGTCACTTGGGTGTTTGGACCTTAATATATTACAAATTTATAAAAGAAACTATAGACTTCAGGGGGTGCAAACGCTACCCCTGACCGAACACTGAATCCACCCCCGGCCATTATATAGGCCAAATATTACAAGAAAAAAATTATGAACGAAGAGTGATATATGGAGTAATTATAGGGAATTTAAATACAAAATATCGACTATAAGATATAACTAAACTTTTGAATGTGTTGCCAAATTATGTGAGGTTTCCTTGTCTTATAGAATTAAAGCAATCCATGATTTGTGCTAATACTCTTCGGGTCTACGGCATCATTCAAGTTGTTTACTTCCTTGGAGTTATTTCCTATTCCTAGGTGGCTAGGTTGATTTGTTATGTGGACTTACTTATAGGCACATGGTCTGTTTTACTTGAAAACAATAGAATAAGTAGTAGTAATAATATAATAAAGTTTTTTTAAATGTTATATAATTTTTTTAATCTTGATTTAGTAAGTTTTTTGTGTTGGTTTATAATAGTGTATAATATTTTATAGTCTTCTAAGTTGTACTGTATATTATTGTCTAACTTTCTTGTTCGCATAAAATTTTTATAAGGTCTATTTTAGCTCATTTAGTGAATTGGTGATTTGATCATTACTCATTTAGTGAATTTGTGATGTCTTTCAAAGTAAAACAAAAGGAAGTGCTTATTTTCACCCTCTTATTGTGTTGATTGGTTTGGTTTGTGTAAATTGGTTTGTATTTAGTTTTCATTTAAAATCCTTTAACAATTTATTTGAAAATAAGTTGTCTCAGTATTAACAAAATTATTGAATTTTTATAAAGAAATTTATAAAAGGCCTCTGAAAGTTAATTTCTTTTATGGGCCTCCATAATGATTGACCCGTCCCATTTTTTACCCGTTCTATTTTGTGCCCCCTGTAACAAAAATTTATAGATTCACCTCTAGCTAGAGTCTTGTGTTCCAGCTTCTATAGATGATCGAGAAACTGTGTTCTATTTCATACGATCTAGGAAACAAAGATTGGAGCCCACGTAGATGACTAACCCCCTGTGGATATATCTACGGTCATTCATGCAACCAATCCAGTCAGTAGCGGATCTAGAAAAAATATTCAGGGGTAACCTAATTTTTTTTTACCGTACATTCAAACAATATAAATGAAAAAAAAATACAATAACAAATAAAGTTAAAAAACACCTAATAGTTTTTCCTCTTTGGATTGCTTGAAGTCGAGCCACTATATCGACATCTATTTTTTTTACTATTTCAACTGTTCAAACCCTAACTTTATCCCTTTGCATACAGGACCGGCTCCGATAAAGCAAAAAAAAAAATTTGGGCCGAAGGTGAAATTTTTTTTGGGCTTTTAAGTAAAAGAGTTTTTTTTGTTGGGTTTAAACAATTTATTTTTTGTATGGTTTACTTGGTTATAATTGGGTTGTGTAAAAAACTTTTATATCAAAATAGGATTAAATATGCCTCAAATGAGAGTTGAACCGATAACCCTTGGGTTGAGAGCAATACATTTTTGACACTAGATCAATCTATTGGTTAAGTAGTTAAGTTTAAACACTAAATATACATATTGTTTTAATAAAAGTACATATAATTTTTTTAAAAAAAAATTTGAAACCTAGTGAGGTGTCGGGTTTGTGACCATCAACTACCTGGCCGCACCTTATGGCCGGCCTGCTTACATATAAAACTTAATTCCAACTTTTCTCCATTCAATTAACCTAACATAAAAAAAATTAGAGATTTACATCACACTTTTATATATCTAAAAGTTATGTATTTATTTATTTATTGGACGACATCTAAAAGTTAACTAACTAAATTAACAACTAAATATCTTAACATATGAATAAACATTTATACATAATTCAATTCACAACTTTCAATAAAAAGTATTTATAAAAAAATCAAAACAAAAAAAAAGTAAAATAGGTGCATCAAGATTAGTAATTTTGAAATATTGTAAAATGACTTTTGGGTTGTGTACGGTGGACCATTAGATTCACATAAAATAAAATAAGGTTTTCATTCTATAGAGAGATAGTGGGTGGACCCAACTTTATATTTTAAACTAAACTATAAGTATTAACCTTGAAAAACTAAAAGTCCACATTGTCTTCTCCAATTCACACAGTTCGCCGGACCACCCTTTTTTGGCCGGAAAACATTTAAACATTTTCTTTTCTCTTTTAACTTTAAGGTTTTTCAGGGGTAACCTATTATTTACTCAGGGGTATCCTGTACTTAAAACGAAGAAAAAAACAAAAATTTTACACTTCATCACAAAGTTGAGGGGTAACCCAGGTTACCCCTGCCCCCCATATAAATCCGCCCCTGAGTCCATTCAACATTCGATAGGATGCCCAGGTGGGGTGTTTGTGCTGCCATCGAACCCTTCCATCAAGGCGCAGACCGTTTCCAGGCGTTCTTTGTCTTCGTCGTCTAGCTTGTCAAAGAACTGCCTGTACATGACCGTTGACGAAGCGCCATTATCAGCAAGAGTGCGGGAAGTGATGTAGTGCCCCAGCTGGCTTTTGATGACTATAGGGCCTTCTTTGTTGGGCCCTCCTGGCACTCACGGGAAGCGCACTTCAGCTTCCTTCCACGCACATGGTTCTGTCGTTCGTTGTTTTCTTCCTCTGACGTTGCCATGAACCATGTGGATGCTGATGTCGACGGGCTTTCGTCCATTACCCTTGTACCGATTATCATTTCTCCCTCCATTCTTGATTGATGCCACAAGGTGTGTAAGTTTTCCATCTTTGACGAATGTTTCGACCACATCCTTCAAAGATGTACACTCCTCAGTGGTGTGGCCCTTTGTCCCGTGAAAGTCACAGGATTTGCTCTGATCAGTGTTATGGCGTTGTCGGATCATTGGAGCTTTTGGCCATGGGAGTTTCTCGGTGGCAAATATCTCTGTGAAGCTTTTGGTGAGTGGCGTCCATCTAGGGTTCCGGTTTGATGAGTGCGTGTCATCCCTTCCGCCTAATAGAGGGCGAGAGCTGGATGAAGTGTCAAAGTTTACCCTTGACTGCCAAATACCAAGCTTCCTTTTTTTATTTTGCCGGGCGGTACGGACGTTGTTTTCTCTGGTCCTCTGCGTGTAGAGGTTTGTACTCTGAGGAAGATTCCTACCCAGTTACTTCTCCGTTTCGGCAAAGCGCTTGGCTGCCGTCATGATGGCATCCCATGTAGATGGCATGCCGTCTTTACCCGTCAGCGTGCGGATAAGCTCTGGGTATTCGGCGCCCTGGATGAAAGCGGCACGAACAAGATCCTCACTTATGGTGCCCAGACTCAGCTTCTTTGAGTTGAAGCGAGTGATGAAGTCTAACAAAGATTCATCCTCCTCTCTAACGCAATTGTGGATCGTCCACTGCTCTTCAATATATTTTCTATGTTGACTGAAGTGTTGGCTGAACTTGTGCTGGAAGTCCGCCTAATCGTAGATGTGGTGGACCGGTAGACGGTCAAACCACGCCCTGGCCGCTCCGACCAGCGTCATCTGAAACATATAACACCACGTGGGTTCCGTCCAGTTGCTGACGGTTGCCCCCGCTATGAATATGTTCAAGTGATCGTCTGGGTCGGATATGCCATCATAAGTGCCGATGTTGGACATATGTTTGGCACTCTTCGGGGCGATTGCTTTCGCAATGTCCCTTGCAAACTTGGACGTTCCCGCATTTGCAACAGTTGGCCTGAAAGTTTTGGAGAAGTCACGTGGGTTTCCCCCGCGTTCCTTGGTTTAAAGGTTTCTCCAAAATTTCTTCTCGGCTGGAAGTCCGTTTCTTTACGCTTCCCTTTCGCCCTATGACGAGGGTTTGCGTCGCTGTCTGACTCCTCCCAATCATCGTCTAAGTACTCGCAATCATTGCTCATGTTGAGCTGTTGTCGAGTGCTTCCGAATTCGTCATTAGCCTGTTGGAGTGAACGTAAACGTTCATCCAACTCAGCTTGGAATTCTTTCTGACGTGCTTCTGCCCACGCTTTAACTTGATCAAGTGTTTGGCGGGGGAGCCTCGTCTGTTGTTTCTCCAACTGGGCATCAATGAATCCCTAGGGAGGATTGTTTACTGCACTTGCCCCGGCTTGGGTAACCGGGGTAGTGTTCGTAAAAATTGTGTACTCGCCGGTATTCCCCCCAGTAGCTGGGGTTGTGGTTACCGGAGTTTCTTGGTCACTCGTTGGTCTTGGCATCGGAGTAACCTTAACCATCTTTCCAGAGGTTTTGAAAAAACTGAGAAAAAGAATTAGTTCTAGCTTTTATGCACGGATGGCGCCAATGAAGAAACACTAAATGACTCTGGCAGATTACGGATAATCTTAGGGTTAAGTAGATGTTTCTCACGAGGGTTAGGTTCGGCAAAGATGGTTATTCTTATTGACCTGCAAAACAGACACCGTGAGCTCGTCACTTAGAAGGGGGGGGGGTTCCTCCTTGTGACCACCCTCCGGCGTGAGAATCAGACTAGATTGCTCTGAATAGAAGTGTATATTAAGAGAAATAGCTAGAGAAGATAAGATAATGATACCGTTCCAAGGTGTTGTAGTATTTATAGCCGAATGTAGGTTTCCAAGCAGGTACGGCCAGCTGTATAATATTCATTTTCCACCAACTACGGGCTATATACGTGCCACGATGGGAGTTGGTGGGTAGGCAGCGGCTGATAGTGACATGGCCGGCTGTATACTATTCCTTTTCCACAAACTACGGGCTATGTACATGCCACGATGGGAGTTGGTGGGTAGGCAGCGGCTGATAGTGACGTTTTGTACTAGAGCGTGCTCCTCCTCGTACTATTGTCGGTGAGCTGTCACCCTGTGATTGGTTCATGGGCTGCTTTGGTCAGATCTTGTCTGTTTTGTCCATACATTGGCAGGTATAGTACAAAAGATCTTCCAAAAGCGTACGGACTGGCTCTTTTGGGCGAGAATATTCCCGCCTTGCTCATTCCTTCAGGTGACATTGCTGAAATATAAGAGTTAGTGCCTTATGCGTGTAGCCTTACCGTTAGTGCGGGTAGCCTTCCTTCTTGGCTTGTACCCATAGCTGCAGGAACAGGCAGGGTACTGTACCAAGGGAGGCTTTCCTGCGGGAACAGCTGGCTTACTGCGTGTAAGGTCTTCATCTCTGAGCATGGTGGGTCATGCGGGACCAGTTAGTCTTTGCGCAGACGTACCTCTTCAAGGTGTGTCTTGCGGGTCCAACTGGGCTTTGCGGGGACCTACCTCTTCACTCATCTTAATTCCACATAAATTCCACATCACTCATTTTTCTTTTTAACTCCATGTCATTCAAAGAAAATGGTTTAACTCATTTAACTCCATCTCTCTCATATTAATATTTAATTTAAAATCAAACATTTAGTTTAATTACCAAAATAAATAATAATAAATGGGTGCTGCTAAACATACTCACTCCTTCAAGTCTTACACTAATACAATTTAGACATTTTTGTTGTTTCTTTTGTCATTTTGTTATCTTTTATTATCATTATTATTTTTATAAAAACAATTTTTTTCTATTTTTATTTAATATTTTTTTTCTATTTATCTTTTTATGTAAATTTAAAAGCCTTTAATAAAAACATATTCTTTTTACTTATAAAAATATTTTTTTTTCTTATCTAAACAACTATGTTTTTCTTGTTTTAAAAAATGTATTTGTTTCTATACTTGTTTTAATCTTTTTGGAGAGCGTTTTTTTAGAATAAAGAGATAGTTTACACTCTTTTATAAAAAAAATCATATTATTTTTTATAAATAAAAAGGTTGAATAACATACAACTTGATATAAAATTAACTCTTTTCTCAAATAACATTAATCTCATGTATCCAATCCTAACAAAAAAATCAAATTATTTTGAATAAATTTTATATAAAAAATAAATAAATAAACAAGCTAGATAAAACATACAAAACTTTTTAATACATGTAAAAAAAAATAAAACAAACTTTAATAAGATCTTAAAGAAATAAAATAATAAAATCAATAACAAAAATATATAAAAAACTGAAAAAAATTATAATTTAATAGTTTTTTATTTGATAATTTTAGTGAATTATAAAATAAAATAAGAGGGACTAGCATGTCAATTATAAATGTTAAAGGGAAATGAAAGTTCAGGGGGGGGGGGGGGTGTATGGATAGTAAAGGAGGGGGTACGTTTAGCCTGACCCTAATAAATCAATTAGTAATTAATACATATTTAATGCATATTGCCCTTTTAACCCGTTAGAAGCATAATCATAGGTCATTTTAACATACTTAACACAAGTAGAGAGTGGTTTAATCTATCTTTAAAGTGTCATGTCATGTTAACCTGTGTAAGGATTAGAATATACCCTATGGCCTTAATGTCAGTTCCTATGTAAAGGTTTTTTCCATTACTGGCCACGTGCCATACATCTATACACCATCGTAGATTCGTAGGTATATATAAATTATATAATGTTGATGGGTAAAAATCTTAATAGGTGACGGTTGCAAGAATTTTTTTCTTAAAGGATGATTGGGGCCATAACCAAAATTTTATAGGCACTGCCAGGACTTTGAGGTATAAATAACATTATAATTTTTTTTATAGGCCCGGGTTGCCTTAGGCCCGGCTTCAAGAACGGTTAAAAAATTTAGGGTCGAAGGCGAAAATTTTTTTAGATCTTAATAAAAAAGGTATCTTGTCGTGTTAAACAATTTAGTTTTTAAATAAGCCTTATTTTTTTGGGTCTTATAATTTTGGTTGTGTAAAACACTATTTTTTTTTATAAAAATAAGGTTAAAATGTCTAAAGTGAGATTAAAACCCATAACCTTTTGGTCACCTCTTCGTCACTAGACCAAACTAGTGATTATGTAATTATGTTTAAACATTATATATACATACTGTTTTTCATAAAAATATATATAATTTTTTTTTAAAATAATCTGGGCCTATCGGGGTGTCGGTCCGGGGTCCGTCGACCACCCGGCCCTCCCTTATAGCCGGCCCTGGGCTGCCCCATACTTTACATGTAGGTACACCCCTGGTTAAAAATAGTTATATAAGAACTTTTAATGTTTTAAGAAAAATGAGGTAGAATGGTTAATTAATCTTTATATTCTTTTTAATGGAATGACTAATTAATGTTACACAACATAATATTGATGGTTGTGACAAATCGAGACTGTGAAGAAGAAGATAAAGGAGGAAGTGACATGTAAGAGGTT